>NW_027186473.1:417237-444484 GCF_028583685.1 Petaurus breviceps papuanus
AAGGTTTTACAAACAGGGAGGAGGGAGTGTTTTTACTTTATGGGGGGAGGGTGTAGAGGGAAAAAATTATCTAGAAAAAAAAAATAATTGAGTTCTTTTCTACTCTAACCCCCCCCCCCCAACCCTCAAGAACAAAAACACCCACCTACCTGTATTAAGAGCTTGAAGTCAATCACTTCAGAAGTTAACAGCATTCACTGCAGAGAGCAAAATACTCGACTGGGAAGGAACCTACAGCGGCATCCTCCCTCCTTCCCTCCCTCCCTCTCTCTTTTTTCTAATGTAAAATCAAAATAAGGAGTGTCAGGCTACTCCTCCAGAGCCTGCTTAAAGCAACAGATCTTTTTCAGGATTAGCTAGCTCCCTGGCTAGCGTGTGCGGAAGTTTTTTGAGTCCCCTGGAATGCCGAAAACCTGCAGAAAGTCAGCAAGGAGCAGAACCAGGGACGTTCCCTCAGCCTCTCGCTTCCCCCTGACCTAAGCCGCACGCACATTCCAGTGTTAAACAGGAGCGCTAATCAGAAAAGGCAACTCTCTCTAACCAAATTCCTGCCTGGACACAAAACGTAAAAAAGTCCAGCTATTACACTCTCAGAGGCTCAGTTCCCTCCTGCCCACCAACTTGGGACGCTGTGGGAACCCTGAGGAGCCCAGCCTAAAACCCGTGAACGTGAAGAGGGAAATGTTCAGTGTCCCGTCTCTGGCTTCTTTTCCCTGGCCCCACTCCCCCCCCCCGCCCCCTTTTCTGGTTCTCTCGCTTCACAGTAGCAAGGTTGTCTCTTGTATACTCCCTTCCCTTAAACTCACCAAACCAGATTTTTACTCCCTAACACCAGCAACTTCCCGTAAATCTGAACTGAAATTTTATCCTGTTCACTGAGCCGCTGCTGGCTGAAGGCCAGTGCACATTCCGGTTGTTTTAGGAGCGCAGATACCTTTACTGAAGGTTGTCCTTCTTTAATAAATAAATAAACTGGCTTGGATGGAAAGGCTGGGTCCATAGGAGAAAGCTTGGGAACTTTGCAAAGTCTGCTCAGCACCCTTGACCTTGACAGATTTCTATTCTCCCACCCAAACACCCTTTAAGAATCAAACACATAGCAAACAGGGATAATTGAAGCCTATGTACAGAAAAAAAAATTTTTTAATAGAAATAACTGGTACTAGGTAATTACAAAAACACCTGTCTCACCTGCTAACATTCTCTCTCTCTCTCTCTCTCTCCCCCCCCCTTCTGAGAAACAAAACTAGAAGCACATTTAAGAAATAAGGAACCAGCTACTGAACAATCAGAGGTCAAATCCAACACCAAGCCTCTCCCCTATAAATACCCCCCGCCCCTTGGAAAATAAATTATTTCAATTCTAATTCTGGCATATGTCTGATAGAGGGATAGAAAAACAGAAACCTGACTCACCTGAAGCATCGCAAGTCTTGAAGCCATGCAGGAAAGGTGCGTCACTGGGAGAAACCCATGACCTTTACTGATCCATTGTCAGCAAGACATTGGTGAAGCTTACAGAAGTGGAGCTTCATTTTAATGGGTTCTGACCTAAAGTTACATCAGGTTTCTAGAAAGGGAACAAAAAACAGTCATCCGAAAAACAAGAGCCAAACCCTCTCAATCTCTCTTCTTTTCTGAACTGGGCTTTTGCCCCCACCCCCACCATCCAAAAGAAACAATGGAACCAGACTATAAATAAGGCCACCCCTTTTACATTACCTGTTTATTCAAAGGGTAAAGAGTCTGATGTGCTTAAACAACCATTAAGTCTGTTTATTGTCAATAGGATTAGCCTACTGGAATCTCGTTTGGTACTTGAGATCTGAGTAGTTGGAAGAGGAAGCTGGCAACATCAGAAACCTAAAAAAGACTCCTGATTTCTGGCTACAATGTCATGCAACTGAAAGAATTAGAGTTGCTTTTTTTTTTTTTTACATAGGACGAGGTGAATTGTCCTTTAGTGAAAGATAACTTCAATAAATTTGCTGGGGAAAGAGGAAGTGATAGATCTTAAGTCTGGGAATTTTGAGACAAAAATCATAAGATCATAGCTTTAAAGTTAAAAGGAGCCTTGGAAATCATCTATCCCAATCCCCTTGTTTTACAAAAGAAGAAACAGAGGCCCAGAGGGGAATAGTCATTCTGCCCATTAATAAACATTTGCTAAACATCTACTAAGTGCTAGGCACTAGGCAAAGCCCTACAAAGAAAGGTAAAAAGCAGACCCCACTCTCTAGAAGCTCACAATCTAATGCAGAAGATACCAAGACATAAATATAAACAAACTCTACCTAGGATAAATTAGAAATATTCAAAGGAAGAATGCACTAGAATTAAGAGGGATTAGGAAAGGTTTCCGATAGGTGGGATTTTAGATGAGACTTGAAGGAGGCTTGAAGGAAGATAGGGACCAAGAGCATTCCAGGGACAGGGTTGTGCTGGTGCAAATGCCAGGAGCCAAGAGATGGAGTGTCAAGTTTGCTGAGCTACCAGGAGGCCAGGGTCACTGAACCAAAGGTAGAATGACTTGCCCGATGTCTTTCAGGTCATAAGCATTCCAGCCGGGATTTAAACAAAAGTCCTAACACTTGGAATCCTGTATTCTTTACAATGCACCACCCTTCTCTAATCTTGCTTCTGGCAACTATCTGTAAGATGCTGGGAATTTACCCTCACAGGTCCCAAGTTTCCTCATCAGTAAAACAAAGGGACTGAACTAGTTCCTTTTTTTTATCTTCCAGGATAGAAAGTAAGCTGCTGGCCATTAGGGATTTTTTCATTCTTTGTATCCCACAGCCAACTGGTAGTACCTAGCATACTGTAGGTGTATAACAGTTGCTTGTTAATGGATTTACTCTACAATTCTTATTGTTGGACCTGTCACTTTACCAGTTATAAAAAGTTTGAATGTGATTGTAAGGAAAGCCCTTATTAACTGACCCCTCACTTAAGATTTAAAAGTATCTTATTTTAAATTCACTAACCTTTGTTTCAGACACAAAAAGTAAGGAAACTAAATAAATAAATGAGAATTGATTAAGCTCCAACTACTTACTAGGCATAGTGCAGGCTTTGGGGATACAAAGACAGAAATAAAAGAGGCCTCCGGGATCTGGGGTGGAGGGGAGGAGATATGTACATATCCATATAGAGGACAATGCTGGAACCGGCTCTAAGCAAGAGAGCCCATTGCTAAATTTTCAATATGAGCATTTATACTTCAGAAATCCTGGCTACAAATCAGAACTTGACTTAGTGTTTTGTTGATTGTCTAGACTTACAAAAGAGTTCATAATGCAAATTAAACTTAAAAGTATGTGTATACAACATCTAATCAATCAATAAACATCTATTAAGTGTGGAAATAAGCACCAAAAGAGACAAAAAACAGTCCCTATCCTGAATTTACAAATAATTTGCAAAAAAAGGCAACATGTAAACAAATATACACACATGAGCTATATGCCAGAAAAAATAGAAAATAATTAATACAGGGAAGGAACTAGAATTAATCAAAGTAGAAAAAGGCTTCCTGGAGAAGGTGGGATTTTAGTTTGAACTTAAAGGAAGCCAAGAAAAGTCAGTAAGCAGAGTTGTGGAAGGAGATCATTCCAGGTGGAGAGAACATCCAGAGAAAATGTCCAGAGGCGAGAGATGGAGTATCTTATTGTCTGGAACAACCAGAAGGCTCGTGCCACTGGATCAAGGAGAACATAGCAGGGAGTGTGGTATGAGAAGACTGGAAGGATAAAGGAGGGGTAGGTCGTGAAGGACTTTGACTGCCAAACAGAGGACTTATATTTGATCCTGGAGGCAATAGGGAGCCACTGGAGTCTATTGAATAAGGATAACATGTTCAGACCTGCATTTTAGGAATATCTTTTTAGTGGCTGAATGAAGAATGGATTGGAAAGGAGAGAGACATGTGGCAGGCAGATCTACCAGCAGCCTATTGCAATAGTCCAGTAATAAAGGGATGAAAGCCTACCTAGAAAGGTAGTAGTGGCAGAGAAGAAAAGCAGTCATATTCAGGAGACAGTGCAAAGATGAAGTCAACTGGTCTTGTCAACAGCTTGGATATAAAGGTGAGGGTGAAGACGTAATGAGGAGTCCAGGATGATGCCTAAGTTGTGAGTCTGAGGGAATGGGAAGGTGGTGATGGTCTCTACAGTAATAGGGAAGGTAGTAGGAGGGTTTAAGAGGAAAGACAATGAGTTTAGTTCTGCACGTGTTGAGTTGAAGATGCCTACTGGACATCTACTTCAAGATATATGAAAGGCAGATGGAGATGCCACATTTGAGATCAGCAGAGAGCTTGGACAGGATAGGTGATGTGAAAATAATCATCATAGAGATAGTAAATGAGAGCTGATGAGATCACCAAGTGAAATAATATAGAGGGAGAAGAGAATAGGGTCCAGGACAAAACCCTGAGGGACCTCTATGGTTATAAGGTATGATCTGGATGAGGATCCAGCAAAGAAGACTGAGAAGGAGCAATCAGACAGGTAGGAGAATCATAAGAGAGTAGTATCTCAAAAACCAAGAGAAGAGAATAGCAAGGAAAAGGTGATCAGCAGTGTCAGAGGCTGCATAGACATCAAGGAGAGTGAAGATTGAGAAAAGGTCATTGGATTTGGCAACTAAGGGATCATTGATAACTTTGGAGAGAACAGTTTTGGTGCAACGATTAGGTTGTAAGCTGGATTGCAAGGGGGTAAGAAGAGAATGAGAGGGGGTGGCTAGGTGGCTCAGTGAATAGAGCACTGGCCCTGGAGACCGGAGGACCTGAGTTCAAATCCAGCCTCAGACACTTAACACACACAAAACTAGCCATGTGACCTTGGGCAAGTTACTTAACCCCAATTGCCCTCCAAAAAGCAAAATAAATAAATAACTTTTAAAAATATATTTTTTTAAAAAAGAAGGGAATGAGAGGAGTGGCTAGGTGGCTCAGTGCATAGAGCACCGGCCCTAGAGGCAGGAGGACCTGAGTTCAAATCCAGCCTCAGACACTTGACACACTTACTAGCAGTGTGACTTTGGGCAAGTCACTTAACCTCAATTGCCCTCCAAAAAAAGCAAAAAAAAAAAGACGAGAATGAGAGAAGAAAAAATTGGAGCAGCTCTTGTAGATATCTTTCCAAGTAGTTTGACTACAAAAAGCAGAAGAGAAATAGGATAATAATTAGTAGGGATGGAAGGATCAAATGAGAGGGTTGTTTTGTTTTGTTTTTCCAGGATGAAGGCGAGATATGGGTAAGTTTATAAGCAGTAGGAAATAAGCCAACAGACAGGGAGAGATTGAGAGTGAGTGATAGAATGGGGATGACAGATAGGCAATTTGTTGGAGAAGAGGGGATGTAACAGGAACACTTGAAGAGATAGAAGGGCTTAGCCTTGGTAAGGAGGAAGGCCACCTGATCAAAGAGGAGTCAATGGCAGGGGGCATTGGTTGGAGATGAAGAAGGTAGAAGGTCACTGTGATACATTTACCAGTATTTCCACCTCTGTATTGTTCTATAAACATTACTTAAATTCAGTAGGAATGCAGTATAAGGTTCAGGGAAGTCTGTAGACTGATGATGATGATAATGATGATGATGATGATGATGATGATGATGATGATGATGATGATGATGATGATGATTGATGATGACTGATGATGACTGGCATTTACATAGCACTTTAAGGTTTGCAAATCTCTTTACATCCATGATCTCATTTGAGATCTCAACAGTCACAATACTCCTGAGAATATTCAAAATAGATACTAAATTATGAGGTTAAAGAAAATCGGGAAAGACTTCACATCTAGAAAGTGGGTTCCCTTTAAGATTAGCATTGAAAGAAGTCAGGCATTCTAAGAAGCAGATGTGAGGAGGAAGTGAATTCCAGGCATAGGAGGCAACCAATTCAAAGTTAGAAAGACAGGAAATGGAGTATCACACAAGAGGAACAGCTAGAATGCCAATTAGTTTGAAACAAAGTATATGCTAAGGGGAGTAATGTGTAATAAAGCTGGAGAGCTAGGTTGGGACCAGATTGTGAATGACTTAAAATGCAAAATGGAAGAGTTTGTTTGATCTTGAAGTAGGAAGGAGTTTAAGTAGAAAATGGTGAGATCTGTATGTTAAGAAAATCATTTTGGCTGCTGCCTGGAAAATAGGAATGAAGTAGAGAGACTTGAGACAGGAATGCTAAATAAAGGACCATTGTAATAGTCTTTGGGAGAGGTGATGAGAAGGGATGCCTCATCATCAGAGACTTGAGTAAAAGAGATAGCCGGAGAAGATGTGAGGGGATATAAAATGGGAGGGAAGAAGAGGGAGCTCATGGTTGACGGCCTCAATTTTTTTCCATGAAGGTGAGGTCTACAGCAGAGACAGTGGGGGGAGGTAGTAGCAAAGGAGGTTTGAGGAAAGAAGAAAAAGTTTGAAATCACTGTTCTGGTGAGAGGGGTAGGGAATCAATGAAAGAGTACTAAGATTACCTTTCTGTAGGGATGGTCCAGTTGAATTTCTCCACCATAATCTGGTGACCCTAGTCAGCACAAGTCCATGTTTGCCTCCAGTTCCATTCAGCAACAGATAGAATCAAAGGACGCAGATGGTGGAAATGAACCCCAAGACTGAGGTATGATTCGTAAAATGACAAGGGAACAAGAGTAAAGGATTGAATACAGAGTTGACCTGTTTCACCAAGTTGTTGAGATTGAGAAGGAAGGAAAATACATCCAGAGCACAGGTGCTGACCTAAGAGAGAAAGTATAGAGAAAGAAGAAAAGAAAGTTTAGGACAGAGCCTTGGGGTATTTGTCAATTCATATTATATAGTATTCAATTCAAATTTTATTTCTACTGACTTGATCTTTTCATCCCTTCCAGCTATCATCCTATATCTCACCTGCCTTCCGGTCTATAATAGATGCTTCCACTTTCTCTCCTTCCACTCTTGTCTTAACTCCCTACTCTCTGGCTTCCCACCTCGTCATTTAATCAAAAGTATTTTCTCAAAAATTACCAAAAATCTCTTAAATGCCCAATCTAAAGCCCTTTTCTCAATCCTAATTCTTCTTGACCTCTCCGAAGCTTCTGATATGTCAATGTCAGTGTCAATGTCAATGTCAATCACCCTCTTCTCTTTGGTACTCTCCTCTCTTTAGGTTTTTGGGACACCAAAGTGTCACTGCCAAAGTGATTTTTCTAAAGCAGAGGTTAGCCTGACTATGTCTTTGTCCTGTTCAAACTCCACTAGCTCCCTGTCACCTCCAGAATTAAGTATAAAATCCTCTGTTTGACATTCAAAGCACCTCATAACTTATGTCTCCCACTTTTTTTGAATTTTCTTTATACCTCACACCCCACCCGTCACAGCAGACTTTTTAATCCAGTGACACTGACTGGCCTCCTTGCTGTTCTACAGATAAGGCACACCACTTGTCTTGGGCTGTCTTCCATGCCTGGAATGCTCTCCCTCCTCATCTCTGGGCTTCCTTCAAATCCCAGTTAAAGTCCCACCTACATGAAGCCTTTTCCCAACCATTAATTCTAGTGCCTTCTTTTGTTGATTATTTCCTATTTATACAGCCTGTAACTTGTTTGCACGTAGTTGTTTGTGTGTCTCCATGATCAGATTGTGAGCTCCTCTAGGGCTCATGACTTTTTTTTTTGCCTTACTGTGCATACCCATCATTTAACACATTGCCTGGTATACAATGAGCATGTAATAAATGCTTATTGACTGACTGAATGAATGACTGCCTTTTTTTGTTCTCTAACTCTTAACTCTTTGACATTTTCTCGCCAGTTATTGGTAGCAAATGGCTGTACAAATATTATTCATTATCATCTTCATTAAAACATACCAGGCAACTCCTCCTCTAATAAGCCTTCTTTGGTGTCTTTCCCAATCCTACTTTAAACAGAAGTTCTCTTCTTCAAATTTTCACAGACAAATTTTTCTAGATCTTCTCATCGCCTTGTTATTGGGGGAAAAATAGCAAATCTCAAATAATTAAAAATATTTTATTGTATTTAAAATATTTCATTGTATTTAAATGTAGTGCTTGCACTTTTATGGAAAGAAATATTTAAATGTGTACTAAATTTTGGGAGTTTTATAATATAATACACAGTCACTAATAAACTCTGAAATGGGAGTGGCTTTTTTTTTTTTGGCTTTCTGGCATATTACATCCAACTTCTTCTGACTTTTCCTATAAGACTGGATCTAACACAGGTTAATTTAACATTTTTTAAGTCTCTAGATTTAATTTTCAACTCTGCCTGTACAAGCCATGGTAAATTGTTCATTTACAATGAGAAAAATTTCAAAATATCAATACTAAAGTAATTCATTAAAAATTATTAAAAACCATTAAAAACACCATAAAGCCATAAAAAATGCCTAAAAGCCATAAAAAATGTTGCCATTGATTGTGCAAGGCACTAGGAAAAATATGAAAAGAAAACAGTTCTTGTCATCAAAGAACTTACATTTCACTTGGAAAAATAACGAATATAAATCGTATTTGGGTAGTATGTGAGAGGATGTGAGTGTGCGCGCATGTGTATTTAGAAAAAGAGAGAAAAATATTTAAATTGTATTAATTTTATAAATCTAAAAATGATCTAGGCCAGGAGATTTTTAAACTAGATACAAACATGTGACTAAAATATTTATGGCAACTTCTGAATGGGACCATTAGTAACCACATATATACATGGCACTTTTACGAAAATAAACTATGTATTAAGACACAGAATAATTGCAAGAGTAAAGAGTAATGTTAATTTTTTTTTTTGCTTTTTTGGAGGGCAATTGGGGTTAAGCGACTTGCCCAAAGTCACATGGCTATTAAGTGTTAAGTGTCTGAGGCTAGATTTGAACTCAGGTCCTCCTGACTTCAGGGCAAGTGCTCTATGCACTGTGCCACCTAGCTGCCCCAATGTTAATTATTATACATACTTATATGTGATATTATATAATACTAAATAAAAAAGAAATACCTAATTTGTCTTTTACAATCCACAACAAAATTAAAATACTAATCAATTTAGGAAGCAAATGGAAGAATCCTAGACCTAAATGAAGATTTAATAATGAAATCCAAAGTTATGAGAGGGTCAAAGAGCGAATCATAAAAAATTTGATAACTACACAAAGCACAATAATAATGATATAACAACATATTAAAATTTGGGGAATAGTCAATATCGAAAGGATTTTATAAAGATGAGCATACTAACACATTTGTAGCAGAGCTGTGAGGTGGCATAATTATTCTGGAAAGCAACTTAGAATTATGGAAATAAAGTCACTAAAATGTCCCTATATTTTGACACAAAGATTCCAATGGTAGACATATGTTCCAAGGAAGCTAGTGACCAAAAAAAAAAAAAAAAGACAAAGTATTTATAGCAGCATTTTTTAAAGTGGTAAAGAACTGGAAACAAGGTGCTCACTGACTGGGAAATTACTACATAAACTGTGGTGCATAAATATAATGAAAATTATTATGTTATAAGAAGGATGCATGTGATGAATACAAAGAAATGAAGAAAAACATAGAAACATAGCAAAATGAATTTAAAAAAAACAGAAAACAATATTCACAATCACAAAGGTGTAATTATAAGCAACAACAACAAAACAATCCAAACCGAATGCTTTGAATTTAAAATGACCAATCTCAGTCCCTAAGAAGAGCTATAAGAAGACAGCTCCCTTAGCTTCTTTGCAAAAGGGGGGAGAAGTGTTAAGTGGGGGGGAATCACAAGTGTGGAATACTGAATATAATTTCGACTTTTTTGATATATTGTTGCAGTTATGGATAACATTTTTTCCCTTTCTTCCTTTTTGTTTCCTTTTGTTTTCCTTTCTGAGAGAATTTAGGGAGTCATATAATGGAAAGTATACAGGAAAGCAGAATGAAGTATGACAACAATTTTTTTTTATGTTGGTAGCCATGTTGTAGTTCACTAAAACTAACCCATTTTTTCACATGAATACTTATCTAATTATGCCTTCCCCATCTTGTACTTATGCAATTTTTTTTAAAAAAACCAAAGGTAGCATTTAATATTTCTCACTATTACATTCCACCTTTTTTGATTCAGGTTCATCAATCTAAAATTTTAAAATCTTTAGGGATCCTGGTTGTCATCTATGTTATCACCTGCTTTTCCCCCATCTTCAAATTTGATAAATATACCATTTTTGTCTTCAATCAAGTCATTGATTGGAAAAATGTCAAATAGCATAAGAACAGATCCTAAGGACACTCCACTAAAGACCTCCCTCCAAGTAAACATCAATTCATTAATAAGTACACTTTGGGTCTTATTATTAAATCACTTCTGAATTGAATCACTTTCTCCCCCCACCCCCTTTATTCCACATCTCTCTGTCTTGCTCATAGGGATAACCTAAGAGACTTTGTCTAAAGCTTTGCTGAAAACCCAGATATGCTATTGAGCTAGCCGCTGGATCTACTAGTCTAGTAACCCTGTCAAAAAAAGAAATGAAGTTAATCTGGCTTGACTTGTTCTTAATAAAGCCATGCTGGTTCTTAGGACTTAGGAACAAAGATAGATATGTTCAATTCAATTCAGACTTATTTCAGACCCTCATCACCTCTTGCCTATACTACCATAAATAGCTTAATTGGTCTCATGGAATCTATTCTCTATCTTCTCCAATGTATCCTCCATTCCTCCCTCTACACTTCACTACTTAGAGTAGATTTGTGATCTCATCAATGTGGGCATCCTGGGCATTAATGGAGATCACAAACCTTCTATAATATTAGATGCCTGCCTGCTTAGCTATAATGTTGTGAGCATGATGACTGGTATCATCCACCCACCAACAGGTGCTGGAAACATGCCTGCTCACCCATCCTTGCCAATACTGTAATTATCACCTGACTCCTTCTAGCTATTTGAAATGTCAGAGTATAATACCTGGTCCTTCCTCCTATCTGCTTCAGCCTGGAAAATAAATAGTCTCTAATGAGTCATGATGACTGCATTGAGGAGAGCTGAAAACTGACTTCCTCCTTTGAGAGAGACACCTCCACTGACCTATCTGGCAGAGCTTGGAATGCAGAAGATAAGATGTTGTCTTTAGCTCTCATAGGGAAGGGCTGAGGAAAAGACAAGGAGGTATGTTTCTAGGAGCATGTTCTCTGACAGAGTAACAGTAATGGGTGAGGTTGAAAGACACTAGTCTTCAGCTCTCTATTCTTCCACTCTCTTTTCTTTCCTTCCATTTGAGGAGACCTGGGATTTGGCTCTACTCTTCTCCCACTTTCTCTTCTGGATGTCCCTTTACTTTTCTCCAGTGGCTTCATAGTAAACCTTACTAAGTCTAGGGTACAAACCAGTTGGTAACCCATTGCCATCCTCTCTTTAGGAATACCTGTATTTCTCAGAACTTTGAAGTTACTATTAAGAATTCTATTTCCATTATAAAGGAAGCATGTAACAAAAAAAAAAATAAAGGAAGTATGTTTGTTAGATTTGCATGTTTCACTGAGCTAATAATTTCTTTCAATATTCAATAGTCTACTTATGTCTACCATGCATCTCTCTATTGCCACTTGGTTCACCCATAGCTAGAATTCTTCTGTGACAGTGGTTGTCCAAAGACCTGTATCTATATAGCTAGGGAAACATTGGATTGAAAATATGTGGATTTTCCCCCACCAGTCTGGAATTATTAAAAGCACTGAAAAGTTTCCTAAATGCAATCCAATTCACTCTCTTCTTCCATGTTGGTTCTGAGAGCTACTATCTATTCATTATCTCTCTGAAGTGCTTGTCTCAAAGGTACTAATTTAATATTAGAAATACACTCTACTACATAGCATGATCTAAAGACAAAGGCACATTTTTTCATCCACTTTGTTTTTTCCTATATGGATTGTGAGGCTGATCTTTTTTTATTTTATTTTCAAATTCAAATTTACAAATTTGAATAAGCATAAAGACATAGTGGTTGAGTAGAAGAAACAATGGATTTGAAGTCAAAGAACCTGGGTTCAAATCCTGGTGTTATATAATTTCTCTGAGACTCAATTTTATTATCTGTAAAATGAAAGGGATTGTACCAAATTACTTCAGAGGTCTATTCCAGCTCTAAATTTATGATGTAATGATTAGGGATCTAACTGAAAAAGATGCATAATGATCTCAGGTAATCAGTTTCATGATATCCACATACAGAAGTAGAAGACTCCCATTTGTAAAGACTCTCCTATTTGGATGTCACACAAGATATTCTCCAGAACAGTTGAAAATATATTTGTCAAACATATATCTCTCTGTTTCATGCCTCCCTTCACATTAATAATCAGAAGATCATTAAATAAAGTTATCTCTGGGATTGCATTTATCAAGGAACCTTGTGTAATATTAAAATATGCATGAGAGACTCCTTGTTGGAGAAAAGCTTTTAAAGGTGTAATTTGTGCTAACTGGTCAGATGCTTGTTTATGTGTAGGTTATCAAAAAATAATAAACACATCAGGATACTGTTGTCTTTGTTTCACTGATGAGAAGCAGTGTGGGAAGATAGATAGAGAAACTGCCTTGGAATTAGGAGATATGGGTTCAAATTATGCCAATTATACGGATTCTAGGGAAGTCACTTAACTTCTCTAAAACTCAGAGTTGCAGAACAATTGCCAGTCTTCACTGAGAGTGTGAATTTCCTTTCCAAGACTTCTCTCCACCAATGAAATACTAGGTAATATATCTAGACCCAAAATAAACAAAACAAAATACCATTGACAAATTCATTCAGTTTTTCTATTTATTATTCTCTTGCCATTTTCAAGAATGAATACTCATGGGATGAGGGAGCTCATTTGAGTCTCATGTGAAGCATTCTGTTGGCTTTGTTTCATACTGCTTTAACTGTTTTTGCAAGGCAATAATGCTTGTAAATTTCCACCATTCTCCTCTGTAGTATTTTACAAATTAGTTTGTATTCTAAATCTGTGTTATCATTGACTACCATCTCATGTTGCTTGGCAAGGACCTCAAGTGTTTGCTGGATAAGTCAGTTAATGGGCTCTTTAAGCCACGTTGATGTGGTGACTATCTTACCTCAGTTAAACTTTTGCAAAGAATTGGTGATAACCCATATCAGTACCCTTCACCTTTTTACATTTCCTACATCTTGGCATAGCTTTCTCAGAATGGGTCAGGATGAACCTGTTGACGTTATTTGCACTGTTTTCTCATTTTTAGTCTTTTATCCAATTTGATGGTGATTTTGGCCTTTGTTTTAACTAGTCCAGGGGTGGGGAATCTTAAGTCTCCAGGCCACATGTGGCCCTCTAGGTCCTCAGGTGCTGCCCTTTGTCTGAATCCAAACTTCACAGAACAAAGTCCCTTAATAAAAGGATTCATTTTGGATTCAGTCAAGGGGCTGCACTTGAGGACCTTAGAAGGCTTCCTGGGTTCCCCACACCTGAACTAATCGGTGGTCTATCAGGACAGTTGATTTGGAAATGACTCACATTAATAACCAGTTGTGGGGTGGCTAGGTGGCCCAGTGAATAGAGCACCAGCCCTGGAGTCAGGAGGACCTGAGTTCAAATCTGGCCTCAGACACTTAACACTTGCTAGCCATGTGACCTTGGACAAGTCACTTAATCCCAATTGCCCTGCATTCCCCCCTCCAAAAGGCAAAAAAAAAAATAATAACCAGTTGTTTCCTGTCTGTTAGGATACAGTCAGTTTCTTTCCTGAGTATATGTGATGCTGTTTGATGTTTATCATGTCCATTGTCTTCTGACTTTTTTTCCAAAAGAAAATATTCATGATATAGAGAATCTTCTGAACAACTTTTTCTTCAATTTTATTTTATTAAATTTGTTTATCTACTTTTAGTTTACAACATTCAGTTCCACAATCCCTTGAGTTCCAAATTTTCTCCTCTGTTTCTCCTCATCTCCCTGGGGCGTGCAATCCAATATAGGCTCTACCAATACCTTCAAATTAAGCAGTAGTCTCCTAGTAAAGAAGAATTATAACCAATGAAGTGAACAATGAGAAAGAAGGAATGAAAGAAAACTAAACACAAAAAAGAGAACAAGTAGTTTGCTTCAATCTACATTTGAACTCTCAAGTTCTTTTCTCTGGATGTGGATATCCTTTCCGTCATGAGTCTTTTGGAGTTGTCTTGCATTGCTGAGAGGAGCCCAGTCTATCAAAGTTAGTCATCTATGATGTGTCTGTAATTGTGTGCTAAGTTCTCCTGGTTCTGCTCTTCTCACTCAGCATCAGTTCTTTAAGTCTCTCCAGGTTATTATGAAGTCTGTTTGCTCCTCATTTCTTATAGCACAATAGTATTCCATTACAGTCATATACCACAACTTGTTTAGCCATTTTACAATTGATGGGCACTCCCTTGATCATCTGAGCAACTTTTAAGTCTTGAACTTCTTTGATTTCTAAGACCTGAACTACATTCTCCAAAACAGGGTCAGAGAAGCATAAATCTAAAAGTTGGATGAACCTCACAGGCCTAGATCTAGCCTAACTCCTTATTTTATGAATGAGGAAATACAAGTATCATAAGAGGGATTTAAACCCAGGTTTAAATGTCTGACTCTAGAGCTGGTGATTGTTTACTGTACCACAATGTCTGCCATTTTTCTGTGACCATTTTTACTTTGAGGTCATCAAGTATTAAAAATGTATGTTGACTTGATGTGAAGGACTTCCATCATGTTCTTTGTAGAGTTACTAACACTTCAACCTCTGCAACAGATATTAGCACATGAGCTTTAATTATCTTCATGGTGGGGTTTTTGTGTATACTTATCATGTGCACTGCATGTTGATATGACCCATCCTTAACACAGATATCCAAATAATCTTCCTAGTGCACAAGCCTGACCATGTCAATCCATTGCTCAAAAAAGGTAAGGTGAGGAAAGAAGCATTAATTAAATTCTTACTATGTAGCAGGCATTTTGCTAAAGGAGGAGGGGGGATATACACAAATAAGCAAAAAAAAAAAAAATATGGTCCCTGCCGTCAAGCAGATAACACACAAAAGTAAGTTGAAAAGGGTTGGGGAAGGAGAGGAAAGGAATGTAGCTTTGAAATAGAGAAAGTCAAGAATGGGGCCAGGAGGAGAAGAACTCAGGCTGGCTTATGTCTTTGCAAAAAATGGCGGATCCATGAGGAACTCACCAATGGGAGTAGAGAGGTGTCTTGCCAAGAGATATTCCATGGTGAAATAACCACAGGAGATAGGATGTTTTCAGGGCAAAGAAGCTCCTGGCTCTGGGATGGGGTGAGGTGGGGGTGTGGCCAGCCTGGGCACCTTCCCAAAAAGCAAATTCTGGGGAGGAACACACCAGTGGGAAAAGGGGACTAGAACTAAGGAGGAATATTCCAGGGTGAGGAGGCCCTAGGCACTGAGAGAAGTTCTAGAATGAGAGTTCCAGAGTATCAGTTGAGGCAGAATAGCAAAATTCAGAAAACCTTCAGAGATCGCCTATTGACTGTAGGAAAACAAGACAAACACCTTAGCCTGGCATTTAAGGCACTCTGCAATCTGAATCTAATCTATTTTATGATTATTTCAAGTAACTCCTCTCTAGTGTTCTATTTTCCTATCAAACTGGCCTAACAGGTGTTTTCTGATCTATTCTGAACTTCTCCGCCTCTGTGAATTCATGCATTCTGTCCCCCAAGCCTGGGATGCATTCCCTTCTTATCTGTCTGTGTCGAAATCCTTCTCTTCTCTCAAGACTTCTTTCAGGAATCACCTCCTCCATGAAGTCTCCTGTGTTTGCCCCAGCTAAAGACGATAATTTTGCTCTCAAATTTTCCTAGAGCACTCCATGTGGATCTTTCCTTTGCTCCTAACACATTCTAACTTGTAGCATACTCATTTGGGCATAAATTTCCATCCCCCAGCTCCCTACCTTTAGTTTGTACAAGCCTTAAGGATAGGAATGGTGTGGGGTTTTTTTTTTAATCTTTTTATCCTTATTACCAATACACCTAAGAGGAGCTTAATAAAAGTTTGTTGACTATGATAGAATTAGCTCTCCTCAGCAATACAATGATCCAAGACAATTCCAAAAGACTCATGATGGAAAATGCTATCCACACCCAGAGAAAGAACTATGGAGTCTGAATGCAGACAGATGCATACTATTTCCCCTTTCTTTGTTTTTTTTTTGTGTGTATGTTTTTCTTTTTGTTCTTTCACAACATGACTAATGTGGAAATAGATCTTTAAAATAAATAAATAAAAGTTAGTTGCATGAAATTGATCATTCATGCTCTTGATCCTAGCACTTCAATTGTAGGTATTTTACTGCACTGTAAGATCCCTGAAGACAAGGACCATGTCTTATCTAAACTTTGTATATACTCTTGTAACTAGGTCAGTACTATGCACAGAGTAGGCACTTTGTGTGTGTATACATATATAACTTTTTTCCTGGTTCTTAGTTTTTTTTTTTTTAATTTTTATTTTAGACTCAAATGCCAGAACATGAATATAGAGAAAAGAAACACAAACATAAGGGGCAGCTAGGTGGCACAGTGAATAGAGCACTGGCCCTGAAGTTGGGAGGACATGAGTTCAAATCCAGCCTCAGACACTCAACACACTTATTAGCTGTGTGACTTTGGGCAAGTCACTTAACCCCAAGTGCCCTCCAAAAAAAAAAAGAAACAAAAACATATCACAAACTTAAATATTGGGACTTGATTACAAAGTTAGAAAGAAAAAAAAAAGAATAGCAGAACATGGGAGGATTCTAAATATGTAACAACAAATTTTCATTTCAAGAAAGCCTGTAGTATAAATAATACTCATTGTGTTGAGAATTATCCATCTTTGCTTCCTTGTAAGTTTTCTTTTGTTCTCTGCTGTGCACTTTTTTACTTTGTTCTTTTTTCTGTTCTTCCCCCAAGAAGGGGCACTTTGTAAATGGTTGTTAAATTGAATTTGTCCTATCTATATCTATCAAAATGAAGGACATCAATGTAGCTAGGTAGTACATTGTATAGAGTGTTTGGTCAGGAGTCAGGAACACCTGGGTTCAAATCTGGCCTCAGACACTAGCTGGGTGACCCTGGGCAAGTCATTTAACATCTTCCTGCCTCAGTTTCCTAATAGGTAAAATGAGAATAATAAAAGCCCCTATCTCCCAGGATTGTTGTGAGGATAGAATGAAATAGTATTTGTAAAACACTTTATAATTTTTGAAGCATTACATAAATGCTAGCTATTGTTAACATGTCTTTTAAAGTTGCCCTAACCAAAGTTGCTTTGCAATAATAATATTAGTACTATTATTAAAGCCTAATACAAAGTCGTGAAAATATTCTGTAGCATTGTAAAACTAGTCACCCATTATATATGTGTGTGTATGTCAGCTGATTATCCATTCGGAACATGCCATCTTTATTCCACTGACGCTAAGAACATGTATGTCTACATTAATATGGTCTGTTTCAAATGATATAGGTCATAATCTGGGTTCTCCCTTTCCAAGCTTATTTCCCATTATTTTCTACCCCCCCCCTTTTCAGTCAGACCTGTCTACTTACTTCCTTTAAAAGTTCTATGATAACTCTCAGCTTGATATCTTTGTTTATACTCTTTCTCTAGCTTTTGCATACACTTTCCCTTTTGCTTACCCAAATTCTTTTCATTTTCTAAGAGAAGAACTCAGCCTGTCCTATGTCTTTGCAAAAAATGGCGAATCCATGAGGAACTCACCAATGGGAGTAGAGAGGTGTGTCTTGCAAAGAGATATTCCATGGAGAAATAACCACAGGAGATAGGATGTTTTTAGGGGTGGCTAGGTGGTGCAGTGAATAGAGCACCAGCCCTGGAGTCAGGAGGACCTGAGTTCAAATCTGGCCTCAGACATTGAACACTTACTAGTGACCTTGGGCAAGTCATTTAACCCCAACTGCCTTGTCTTCCTCACTCCAAAAGAAAAGAAAATGAATTATTAGTAGTAGTAAGAATAAAAACAATTATTATTATTACTACTGTTAGGGATAATAAACTTGTATTCCCTAACTCATAGAATAGGTTGAATGTAATAAGATGAAGAAATTTAATTGGAATAAATATACAGTCCTATAACTTGGTTTCAAAAATGCAAATAAATAAGGACAGGATGCCAGATGCCTGGTTCATAGGGAAAAGAACAAGGGGTCTTAGTGAAATGCAAGCTCAATGAATCAACAATTCAATGCAATTCCATAAGCACTCAGTAAAGCACTACTCTGTGCCAGTCACTGTGCTAAGGTATCAGTGATACAAAGGCAAAAAACAAACAAACCCCAAAACCAAAAGACCCTCCTTCCATTGGAGACTATGGTAACCAAAGAAACTGGTGAGGAAATTCCCTGTGTCAATGCAGATCTACAATTATTTCACAGCTTTTCATTAGCCTGAGGAACCAAGAATTTGAATTGATTTGTCCAGAGCAAAACAGTCAGCATGTGTCATAGGCACTAAGTCTTCCTCATTCTGTGGTTGGTTTTCTGTTTACCATGCCAAGATGCCTCTCTATTAAGTTAGGTTGCATTAGTAGACCTAGTCTAGATCTAAGGGGGCTATAACCGATCAATTAATTTAATCAACAAGAATTCATTAAACTCCTATTATGTGCTAGGCACTCTATTAAGTTCTGGTGTTACAATGACAAAGAATTACAAATCTCTACTTATATTCTATTGTCCTCTGCCCTAGTCAGACAGCTTCTGGAGTATGAGGCTTACTTTTAAACACCACATTTTAGGAAGGACGTTGGCAGGTTGGAAATCATCCAAGAGCAGTGTTTGGACTCAAAACCAGGCCATGCAATGATAAGATAAAGGAACTGGGGATATTTAGCCTGGGAAATAAAAACCTTGGGGTTTTCTTGATGTATTTCTAGGGCTGGTATATAGAAGAATTAAACCCTGCTTGGCCCTGGGGGTAGAAATAGAAAAAAATGGGTAGAAGTTGTAGTGAGGGAAAGGGAAGGGAAGGGGGTAAGCATTTAGATAGGGCCTACTATAGTGGCAGCCACACTAACATACCCAGGATGACTCATAGCACAGGTTCTTAGATCTGCTTTACTAGAAAAGATAGTTGTTCAAGGGATCAACAATCTTTTTTAATTATTCATTAGTTCAATCAGTACCTTGAACTTCAGAGAATATACAAGCAGAGAAATAAAGACCAACAGATAGGGCTTTTAACTGTGTGAGAAATTAGCACACATCAACAGACAGATCCAGCTGTCTGATCAAAGCAATACATACATAGTTATCAGAAAGAGAAGAACCACCATTTGGGTTTTTCAAAGTGGGGGGGAGGCTCCTTAACGGCTACCCAGAGTCTCATCTGGTCAAATCACAAGAACACTCTTCCAATGAGTTGAGTCTTAAAGCAAAATGCTAACCTCAGAGTATGTATGTGTGTGTGTGTGTGTGTATTATATATATATATATATGCCCTTTTAGAGCCAGAGGGCATCACAACCCTCCTGACTCAGTGCCTAATTAGAAATTAGCAAAAGGAGTGAAAACCTTCCTACAAGCAAGCCTCCCCTAAGCAAACTTACCTTAATGGGCTCCACCTGAGGCCTATTAATGGGTGGGGAAGATCTTAAATCCCATTAACATTACACCTACTATGTGCCAGGCTTGTGTTAAATGCTTTACAAATATTTGATCCTCACCATAATCCTGTGAGGTAGGTGCTGTTATGACCCCCATTTTACAATTGGGGAAACAGAGGCAAACGGTCATGTAACCTGACTTGCCCAACTAGTGTCTAAGTGAGGCAGGCACTTACTTGATATTCTTTCTCTACACTTTCTCACCGAATGACCTCATTAGCCACCATGGGTTTAATGACCACCTCTATACAAAGAAACCCCAAAATTTATGCATAGCACATGAAGTCTCTAGAGCTACTATCCCAATCCCAAGTGGGAGTTGGGCACGCTTGATCCTGTGATAGTACCAATATTGGTCCTCCCACATTTCCACCCAAAATGAATTACACAGCTCCTGGAGTTTATTTTATGGAGTTCTCAAGATCTTCTCTTTAGATATGGTGTAGTTTTTTGATTGAGTTTTTTCATGGAATTTTGATTCTGTGTCTAGTTTGTCCTTGACTCTTGGTTAAAGACACTGGGGAACTGTTTCCATACTTCACCCATCTAATCAACTGTTCCATCTTCTTGTTTCTACATTCACAACATGTTCTTCATTCCTTCCTGTTCCCTAGTCCTTATTACCACCACCCTAGTGCAGGCCCTCATCAATCTCTTCCTTGCACATCTAGTTGGTCTCCCCCATTCAAGTCTTTCTCCACTCCAAAACGTCTTCCACACTGCTGCCAAAGTGATTTTTCAAAACTCCAATGACTCAACTCTGCATTGTTTCTACAATCAAAAATAAGCTCCTCTGGCCCCAATATCCTTTTCCAACCTTATCATACATTACTACCTTTCATTGCTCTACTATCCAGCCAAACTGTCTGCCTGCTATTACTTACATGTGACAGCCCATCTCCTGTCTCTACACCTATGCTAGGCACTGTGCCAAGAAGACAGCAAGGTCTTGATTAGTTTGAAGCATGAATACTAGGAAGTGGTCACATATATTCAAATTTGCACTATTTGAAGTTATGACTATATAAAATGGGGTCATTGGTTTTGGTCCAGGGAAATGTGCAGTAAGAATTCTAATTATGCCATCAGTTAATCAGATTCATTATTTGAAATAACTGGGACCTAGATATGACCTCTCCTCACTGGTACCTTTAAGAATCCCATGCTTCTTTCAATACTGCACAAATACATCCTTCTACATGAAGCCTTTCCTCATCCCCACTCAGAAAGTTAAACCCTCCCTCAACCAAAAAACAATTGCCTTGTACCTATTTTATATATACTTTTGTATAGAGGCAACAAACTCTAGAGGGTAGCCAGGAAGATCTGGGTTCAAGTCCTGTCCCTGCCATATCAGTCCTTGGTCAAATCATTTAACCTCCCAAACTGTTGTCTCGCTAAGACAATAAATTGCTAAGAAGATGTCCATTTGTATTAGTAGAGGGAGTTCTCTACATCAATGACCTCAGAAGTCCTATTTCTATCCCTGTATTTCCATATGTGCTATTCATGTGCATGTCGTTTAAGTTAAACTCCTTGAGAGCAGGAATGGTTTCTTGATTGTTTTTGCATTTCCAGCACCTAGCACAATTCCTGGCATATAATGGGTACTTCACTGATTCTTCTCTGTCACAATGACAAATGCTGCTGGATGGCATAAGGAGAAAATCTCCTGACAATTAGAGCTATCCAAAAGTGGAAATGGGAAATCACTCAGATATGGGAACTTCAGACTGAGGGCAGGTGTTCCCCTGTTGAATTTCTGTTCAGATATAAGTTGGACCAGATGACCTCCATGATATAAAAATTAAGTAAAGGTATAAGAGTAATGGGGAAAGTGATACAGGGTAACCAGGGCTATATCTAGGGGAGAGGCAAGCAGGTGTTAGTTCTCGGCCATCCAGGAAACAGAGTGATCTCTTTTGGCCAGAGCTTTTTCCTCTTGTCTCCTCCTGGTCCTTTACCCTTCCTTCCTCTGAGATGCTCCCTGGGCCAGGATCTATTAAATAAGCACACTTCTTATCCTTATGTGCCTCCCAAAATCTAAGTGAAGACAAGTCAGGGAACATGAGTGAGAGGGCTTCAATTCCTTAAAAGAAAGGAACCATATAAATTCAAGTATTGTGATGATGATCAGGAACTCGTTTGCTATAGACTTTGACCTGTAGCATTCTTTTCCATTTCAAACTCCTTAAACTTTGCCTGCTTCAGTATTCTAGACAGCCCACTTTCTTTCCATGTAGCCAAAAGAACCTTCTATTGCAGTTCTATAACTGGTTTTCTTCTCTTTACTGGAATCTCTGTGACTGAAGTTCTACTCTGATAACTCATAGTGCCAGTGCTGATATGGCACTAGGTTCCAGAAAACCCTACCAAGAAGATAGAGCCTACCAAGCTGGGAAGCTCAGAGAGGTTCATCACCCTGAAAGGCTATGTCTGGCTACTCATGAAGATTCTCTTTTAGAATGTAGAGGAGCTGTAGTCTGCATAAGTGGAAAACAGGGGAATCCCCTCACCAATGATCCTTGAAATTTCAAAGGTCACATACAATAGTTTATCCAGAAGTTCTGTCATCATTAAGTGGAAGCTGAGTGTGGACTTTTGCAAGGCACAACCAACAGACCTTTATCTCATTGTTCTAAAATTTTGAAATAACAAAAACAAACCCTGCAAAAACAAAAAGCAAAACAAAAAAAACCCCATAGAAACATAAAGGGAGCAATTTTAGCATTTTCCACCTCAGATTCTGAGAATGTAGTTCAAAATGTTCCAAGCTGGTATGGTCTATCTCAACTGCACACTCAAATGAGAATCACAATCTATGGGCACTCTACCCCTATACACTCCTAGGGAGCCAGGATTAAAGATTCCTTAAACCACTCTGCCAAAGTTGGGGTTACTGGGGATACAGTGGCTAAATAACACTGTCAGTGATGGGACCAGCTTTTTGTAGACACTTTTTTCAGTTTAGAAGCATGGAAATAGAGGCAGAATTGGACTGTGGTGGCAACATTTCTTTCCCTCCTCTTCATACTTCAATGATTGTGGTGGGAGGGTGACATTTTCTATGACTTAGAGCTCCCCTGCCACTTGGAAACCTAATTATACATGGCTGACTGCCCATGGTTACTAACTTCACAAAAGAGAAGCAGTGTACCTGAAAGACATTGGATTTAAAATAAGAAGACCCAGGCTTTACCTGTAGCCCTTACCCTTACAAGGCTGTGGGACCTGCGAAGTCACTTAATCACTCTGTCTTGTTTTATTAATCTGTTAAGTAGAGATAATAATACCACTACTACCTACAATGAGACATATCATATAGAATGCTGAAATTTAAGACAAGAAGACTTGGGTTCAAGCTCTGTATTTGGCAATACTACAATCTTAGTCAATTGTATTATCCTGTCTCAGTCTCCTCATCTGTAAAATAGTCAGTTTCATGGAATAGTTGTGAGAATCAAATGAGATGCTGTATGTAAAAAAAGCACTTTATAAAGTGCTTTGCATTCTTAGAAACCTCAAGTGCTTTAAATGAGAGTGATTACTGTTCATAATAAGTATTGATCTATAGCACAGGATTATTTAAGGAAAGGGATGGAATTGGAAGCAGTATTTAAATAAAAGTTGTTAGTTATGTCACAGGGTTGTTGTGAGCAAAGGGCTGTGTAAAGCACTATAGAAATACAAGCTCTTATTATCAGAGATGCTCTTTGACAGCAGACATTATGTTTAACTGATAACTAAATGTGACTGATGTCCTGGTTAGACATGAATGTCACACTCCATGGAACATAAATGAATTTTAAGGAGAACTTTAATGGAAAGGCATTTTAAGGATGGCTAAATGGTTTTCTGAACTTAGTCATCTCTACCGTCAACACATCACTAAAAGTCAACACTGAATAGGGGGAAAATATTAGCTTTAATATATACCTCATATAGACATTTTTCATCTGATGTAGAATATATAGTTGTTGAATGTCAATCATAGACTTGCATTTTCTATTCAACTGTGGGGTTATTTTGGATAACGAGTAATTAAACAATGATGAACCATTTATTAACAAATTGCCTATATCTTTGACTCTTCTTTGCATTGTTTTCCAGTGAAGATAATAGAACCCAGACTTCGTATTTTAGAAGAAGCAAAAAAAAATTTTTTTAACTGAATAAAGTAGGTGATTTGAAATCAAAGTTTCCATTGAGACTGATAGTTTTGGGGATAGTTTAAATGCCAAATAAGGATTTTATTTGATTGCAGAGGCAATAGATTTGAGGCAGGGAGCCTAATAAGAAAGCAAGAGTCAGAGAGGTAATGAGGACCTATACAAGCACAGTAGCAATGTGAGTAGAGACAAGGGAATATATAGGAGATGTGTTATGAAAGTAGAAACAAGACTTGTCAACAGATTGTATATGTGGAGTAAATGGGACCTTGTGGGCCTGGCTGAGTGGATGGATGGTGGTATCTTCAACAATAGAGGGAAAGGTCAATATGGTGGAGAAAAAGCAAGGACTTGTCTGATTTCTCCCAAATTCCCCTCCAAATGTTGTTAAAATAATTCCTCAAAATGAATTCTGGAGTGACAGAACCAACAAAAGGATCTGATAGAACAATTTTCCAGCCCAAGACAACATAGAAGATTGGAAGAAAAGGTCTGTCTCTCTGGGGTGACAGAACAGCACAGAAAACCATTAAGGTTGTCACTTAACCCTAATTGCCTCAAAAAAGAAAGCAAAAAAGAAAGAAAGGAAGGAAGAAAGAAAGAAAGAAAGAAAGAAAGAAAGAAAGAAAGAAAGAAAGAAAGAAAGAAAGAAAGAAAAAGAAAGAAAAGAAAGAAAAAGGAAGGAAGGAAGGAAGGAAGGAAGGAAGGAAGGAAGGAAGGAAGGAAGGAGAAAACCAATTAATAAATAAAACTAGGAGCTGGTTTTATTTTAAAAAATAAATAGATAAACTATTGGTTAATTTACTTAAAAAAAAAAAGATGTGGGCCAGTTAGGTGGCACAGTGAATAGAGCACTGGCCCTGGAGTCAGGAGGAACTGAGTTCAAATCCAGCCTTAGACACTTAACACTTACTAGCTGTGTGACCTTGGGCAAGTCACTTAACCCCAATTGTCCTGCCTTCCCCCTTTCAAAAAAAGAAAGATGAAACCCAAATTACTAGTATTAAAAATTAAAAAGGTAAATTCAGCACCAATAAAGATGAAATTAAAACAATTATTAGGAACTATTTTGCCCAGTCATATGCCAATAAATCTAACAATCTAAGCTGACTGAATGAATATTTACTAAAATAGAAATTGCCCAGATTAACAGAAGAAATAACCCTATTTTAGAAAAAGAAATTGAACAAATCATCAATGAGCTCACTAAGAAAAAATGACCAGGAACAGAGGGATTCACTTGTGAATCCAATAAAACATATAAAGAATAACTAATTCCAATACTATATAAACTATTTGAAAAAATAGGCAAAGAAGTCCTCTTATGACACAAATATGGTGCAGACATTTAAATCAAGAAGAGCAAAAATGGAGAAAGAAAGCTATAAACCAACTTCTCTGATGAATATTGATGCAAAGATTTTAAATAAAATATTAGGAAGGAGATCACAGCAATATATCACAAAGATCATACACAATGACCAGGTGGGATTCATACCAAGAATTTGGGGCTTGTTCAATATCAAGAAAACTATCAATATAATTGAACATATCAATAACAAAACCATCAAAAATCATCTCAATGATTATCTCAATATATACAGAAAAATCTTTTGATAAAGTACAGCCATCGTTTCTATTAAAAACACTGGAAAGGAGTCAAGATGGCAGATTAGAAACAGGACTTCCGCACAGCTCCCACTTCCACGTCGTTCAATTCATGTAAAAAATTACTCTATACAAAGTTTGGAGCTACAAAACCCACAAAATAACATAGAGAAGCTAAATTCCCTGAAGTTAGCTGAAGACAGTCTGGCAGGCCAGCAGGAAGGGATTGGCCCAACACTCTGTTAGCTGACCCCAGTACCATTCGAGTCCAAGGTTTCAGCCTCAGGGCTGCCACAACCAGCCACCAGCTGGAGGGACTTCAGATCACTAGCAGCTGTGGCAATTTCCAGAATTACCAACCCATAGATGCTAAGGACAAAGTGAGAGGTCAGTGTAGTGTGGACTTTGTGAACCAGAAGTTCGGGAGTGTGGTTGGCTTTTACCCCCTGTAGGGAAAAGTGGCTGAGGCACCGTGGCTGTACAGCTTCTGCCACATGGCTGCTTTGGAGCTCCTGGTTTGAAGATTGTAGAGGGACCAAGCAACCAGTCTGAGGGGTAATCACTATTGCTTTAACCTGCTTGGATCTGGATTTCGGTCTAGGATGGAGGTCCTGGGGTGTGTGACCAGTTTTCCAAAGTGTGTGGAGGCTTCAGAGAGGGCACCCAACTAATAGCTCCAGCAGCTGTGAAAACCCCAGTCATTGGGACAAAGCTCCCCTCTCTGGTAGCAGAGTTCTACTGTGGCAAAAAGGCCAAAAGTCAAGTAATTGAGTGGCAACATGAGCAAGCAAAGGAAGCAAAACAAGCAGAGAATCTGACATTAGACTCCTATTTTGGGGACAAAAAGGATCAAAACATGGAACAGGAGGAAGACAGCAAAGTCAGAACTCCTGAACCAGAAGCTTCCAAGAAAAGAATAAGCTGCTTACAGGCCATAGAGGAGCTTAAGAAGGATTTTGAAAACCAAATAAGAGGAGTGGAGGAAAAATTGGGAAGAGAAAGGAGAATGATACAAGAAAATTATGAGAGTCAACAACCTGATTGAAGAAAATAACACCTTAAAAAATAGACTAACTCAAATGGCAAAAGAGACTCAAAAAGGCAATGAGAAAAATGCCTTAAAAAGCCGAATTTGCCAGATGAAAAAAGAATCTCAAAAGCTTACTGAAGAGAATCATTCCTTCAGAATTAGATTGGAGCAAATGGAAGCTAGTGACTTTATGAGAAATCAAGATACTATTAAACAGGTCCAAACAAATGAAAACATAGAAGGCAATGTGAAATATCTCATTGGAAAAACCATTGACCTAGAAAATAGATCCAGGAGAGATAATTTTAAAATTACTGGACTACCTGAAAGCCATGATCAAAAAAAGAACCTAGAAATCATCCTCCAAGAAATTCTCAAGGAAAATTATCCTGATGTTTTAGAACCAGAGGGCAAAATAGAGGTTGAAAGAATCCACTGATCACCCCCTGAAAAAGATCGCAAAAAGAAAACTCCTAGGAATATTATAGCCAGGTTTAGAGTTCCCAGATCAAGGAGAAAATATTACAAGCAGCCAGGAAGAAACAATTTTACTATTGTGGAAACACAATAAGGATAACACAGGAGCTGGCAGCTTCTGCGCTGAGGGATCGAAGGGCTTAGAATATAATATTCCGGAGGTCAAAGGAGCTGGGATTAAAACCAAGAATCACCTACCCAGCAAAACTGAGTATCATGTTTCAGGGGAAAATACGGTAATTCAATGGAATAGAGAACTTTCAAGCATTCTTTTTTTTTTTTTTTTTTT
>NW_027186473.1:444584-470238 GCF_028583685.1 Petaurus breviceps papuanus
GCCCAACTTTCAAGCATTCTTGATGAAAAAAACAGAGTTGAATAGAAAATTTGATATTGAGATACAAGATGCAAGAGAAGCATGAGAAGGTAAACAGGGGAAAGAAATCATAAGGAACTTATCAGAGTTGAACTATCTACATTCCTACATGGAATAACAATAATTGTAACTTATGAAACTTTTCTCAGTATGAGAATAGTTCAAGGGAATAGAAATGTGTGTGTGTATATGTATGTATGTATGCATACATATATGTCTATATAGGAGAGGATATGAGCATACGAATACATATGTGAGTGTGTGTATATGTGTACAGGTATACATAGATAGAGGGCATAGGACCAATTGAATAGGAAGGGATGATACTTAAAAGGTGAAATTAAGAGGTGAGAGTTAAGTTAATTAAATTAAATAAAATTAAGAGGTGAGAGTTAAGAGGAATATGATGAGAGGAGGCGGGGAAAGACAGAATGGGGTAAATTATCTCATATAGAAGAGGAAAGGGAAAACTGTTAAAATGGAGAGGAAGAACAGGAAGGCAAAAGGGAATAAGTCAATCTTATTCTCATGGAATTTGGCTCAGAGAGGGAATGATATATACACTAAATAGGGTATATCACCCTACAGGAGAGTAGGGGGGAAGGGGATGAGAGGGGGGATGATGGAAGGGAGGGCAGGCTGGGGGAGGGAAGTTAGAAGCATCCACTTTTGAAAAGGGACAGGATTAAAGTAGAGAATAGAACAAGTGGGGGATGGGATGGGATGGAGGGAAATATACTCAGTCTTTTACAATATATCCACTATGGAAATGTTTTGCATAGCTACACATGTGCAACCTATATTGAATTGCTTATCTTCCCAGTAATGGTGGGTGACAAGGGAGGAAGGAAAGGAATTTGGAATTCAAAGGTTTGAAATCAAATGTTTAATACATATATATCCACTGTGCCCTACTGGAAAGTCAGAGTGGGGATGGGGGAAGATATGGGAGAGAGCAGATTGGGGGAGGGGATATTCAGTGGGATGGATGTTTTGGGGTGTTGGGTAGGGGAAAATGGGGAGAAAATTTGTAACTCAAAGTCATGTGAAAATGAGTGATGTAAACTAAAAAATAAAAATAAATAAAAACACTGAACAGCACAAGAATAAGTGGAACTTTTTTAAAAATAATAAATAGTACTATCTAAATCCATCAGCCAATATTATCTATAATGGTGATAAGCTAGAAGCCTTCCCAGTAAGATCAGGGGTCATCAAGGCATTAAGGATACCTATTATCACCACTATTTCTATAGCAACTAGAAAAGAAAAAGAAATCAAAGGAAGTAGTACCGGCAACAAAGAAATGAAATTATTACTCTTTGTCGTTGATACAATGGCATCCTTGGAGAATTCTAGAGAATCAACTAAAAATCTAGTTGAAATAATTAACAACTTTATTGAGGCTGCAAAATAAAGCCATACAAACCATCAGCATTTCTATATATTACCAATAAAGTCCAGTAGTAAGAGATAGAAAGAGAAATTCCATTTAAAATAAGTATAAATAATAGTTTAACCCTTTTCATACAAATAAAGTCAGATCCAAACAGTTGAAAATATTAATAAAAATATTAATTGCTCATTGGCAGGTTGAGCCAATATGATAAAATGAGAATTCTACATAAATTAATTTACTTATTTAGTGCCATACCAATAAAACTACCAAAATATAGCAACAAAATTCAGAAGAGCAAAAGGTCAAGAATATTAAGGGAATCAATGGGAAAAACAATGAAGGAAAGTGATCTACCAGTACCAGATCTCAAACTGTATTACAAAGTGGTAATCATCAAAATCATCTAGTACTGGCTAAGAAATAGAGTGTATCAGTGGAATAGATTAGGTATATAATACACAGTAGTAAATGATCATAGTAATATAGTGTTTGATAAACACAAAGATCCAAGTTTTTGGGACAAGGACTCACTATGTGACAAAAACTCCTGGGAAAACTGGACAACAGTATGGGTAGAAACTAAGTACAAACCACCACCTTACACTGTAAACCAAAATAAGGTCAAAATATAGGTACATGCTTTAGACATGAAGGGTGATACCATAAGCCAGTTAGGGGAGCATGGAATAGTTTACCTGTCAGATACGTGGATAAGGGAAGAATTTATGAGCAAGAGAGAGATAGAGAGCTTTATGGATGTAAAAAAAAAGATAATTTTGATTACATTAAATTAAAAGTGTTTTACATAGATAAAACCAATGCAGTTAAGATTAGAAGGAAATAAAAAAAAAACTGAGGGGAAATAATTATGCCAAACTTCTCTGATAAATTTCTCAAAAGAACTGAATCAAATTTATAAGAATAATGAGTCATTCCCCACTTGATAAATGATCAAAGGATATGAACAGATAGTTTTCAAATGAAGAAATCAAGACAATTTCTAGTTGTATCAAAAAAATGCTCTAAATCACTCTTGATTAGAGAAATGCAAATCAAAACAACTCTGAGGTATCACATCACATATATCAGACTGGCTAACATGACAAAACAGTAAAATGATAAATATTGGAGAAGATGTGAGAAAACTGGAACACTAATGCATTGTTGGTGGAGTTGTGAACTGATCCAACCATTTTGGAGAGCAATTTGGAACTATACTCGAAGGGCTATAAAACTGTACATACCCTTTGACCAGCAATAACACTTCTAGGTCTGTATCCCAAAGAGATCATTAAAAAAAAAAGGGAAAAGGACCCATATGTACAAAAATATTTATAGCAGCTCTTTTTATTGTGGCCAAGAATTGGAAATTGAGGGGATGTCCACCAAGTAGGGAATGGCTGAACAAGTTGTGGTATTTGAATGCAATCGATGTATTATTGTACCATAAGAAATGATGAGCAGGCAGATTTTAGAAAAACCTGGAAAGACTTAAATGAACTGATGCTAAGTGAAGTGAGCAGAACCAGGAGAACATTGTACACAGTAGCAGCTACACTGTGCAATGATTAACTTTGATAGACATAGCTCTTCTCAGCAATGTGAGGAGCTAAGACAGCTCCAAAAGACTCAAGGTGGAAAATGTTATCCATATCCAAAGAAAAAACTTTGGAGTCTGCCTCAAATCTGTCCCCACCCCAATCCATCCTCCATTCAGTCACCAAAGTGCTTTTCCCAAAGCACAGGTCCAACCATGCCATCCCTCTACTCAATAGACTCCAATGGCTCCCTATTGTCTCCAGGATCAAATACAAGCCTATAAAGTGCTCAACGCCTTTATAAACTAGCCACCTCCTACCTTTCCAGTCTTTTTATATCACACTCCCTGCCATGTACTCTTTGATCCAATGCACTGACCTCCTGGGTATTTCATGAGCAAGACATTCCATCTCTCAGCTCTGGACATTTTCTCTGACCGTCCTCCAGGCCTAAGAACACTCTACTTCCTCTGCTCTGAGGACCGACTCCCCTAGCTTCCTTTAAGTCCCAACTAAAAATCTACTTTCTGGAGGAAGCCTCCTCTAACCCCCTTAATTCCAGGGCTTTCCCTCAGTTAATTATCTTTTATTTATCCTCTATGTAGTTTGCTTTGTATACATTTGTTTGCCTGTTGTCTCCCCTGTCAGATTGTAAACTCCTGGAGGGCAGGGATTATCTTTTGTCTTTTTTTTTTTTTTTTTTTTAAGTATCTCCAGCAAGTAGCACAGTGTTTAACTCATAGTAATTTGCTGAATAAATGTTTGCTGATTGATTTCTTAGTTTTTGACTTGGATCTCTTGACTTTTTAATTGAAATTCTCATTTGTTCTTTCTAGAGCAGATTTTTTACTCACTCCGCTTGACTTTGCCTCAATGTTTGCCTTGCTTCTCTGCTATCAACTTTCCACCTGGTCTCTTAAATACCTCTAAAAACAAACCATTTCTTATTCATCTCTTTCCTCACGCTTGGTTAGGCTTTCTATTTGTAGACTCCAATTTTTTCCTGCCTTTGGACCTCTCAGTGGATTTATAGCCTGTAGCTTGGTTGTTTTTCATCTCCACTGTCACAACGCTACCTTCTGGTACCTCTGGAAGCAAACCCTGAAGACTGGAAGCCTATCACCACCCAGATTGAACCCTGTAAATCCCATATTCCAATCCAAAGCATGAAACTCACAGTAAATATCGGAGTCAGAGTACAGACTTTTCTTCAGAATAAGCCAACAGCCTATAATGCTTTGTTTTCTTTTTCCTTTTCTAACTCCAAAGATCAGTAATTGACTTCTCAGATTATCTTTCTCCCTTTAAATTAGAATAAAAAATATGTGACGTGAAGCAAAGTACAATATGCAGAACTAGGAGGACAATATTCATAACTTTGACAACGTAAATAGAAAAAAGAACAAGAATACAAATTGAACACTGCAACCATAATGATCAAGCTTGACCTCAAAGAAGAGATATGAGAATATATCTTGCTTCTTTGAAGAGGAGGATTATGTATATGGAGCACTGTAGATCTTGGATGATGTATTGGTTAGTTTTGCCATATTACTTTTTTCCTCTCTTTTTAATTTGTTTGTTATAAGGGATGGTTCTCCAGGTAGGTGAGGGATGGAGAACATATTGGAAATAAAGGTAATTCGAACAAAAAATACATGAACAAAATTTTTTTAATGTAAAAATGAAGAAAAAGTAAATTAGTTAAAATATAAGGTTTGTTAGATGCTGGGAAGTTGTGGAATTTCCATTCTTGAAAAAATTTAAAGATCAGTGATAAGTATATGACTATGCCAGTTTGATCTGTCAGACCCATTTTCTACTCCCACCTTCCCAATACAGATACACAACAACCAGGTGCCTTTAGGATAAGATTCCATTCATTCTACCATTCTTTCCATTCATCCATTGTTGAAATCACCAAGAATTGGAAGTCTATTCTTGAAATGGTTCTAGCATGTGAGATGTTTCTGTTTTTCCCCTGTTTGCTATCAGGATATTAAGTGGATACTTCACATGGGGATTTCTACAAAGGTCACATAGTCACCTCCAAAGACTGAACTCATGTTGTATGAAGCATCTGCTGCTTTGTCACCAGGCTCTTTCTCTGGTCTAAAACCAAGAGTAGCAGCTGGAACTAGGCAAAGCCAGGGAATTTGACAGCTTAGCTTGATTATAAGGGAGCTTGGCAAGAGGGGAAATCCAGTTTCCTTTGATAATTATAATATTTCAGTAAGATTGCTTCCAAAGAAGAAAATGAGGCAGAAGCTTTTCTGATACCTTGAAGGAATTGTAAAGGGTGAGCTCAGTTCCACAAAATGAAAATAATTTAATTTAGTGAATATTTCTTAATTGCCAACTCTAGGCAATGCATTCATTGGGCTAGCTGCTGAGTAGAAGCATCTTGCTTCCCATATGAAATGACAGGGAGAAGAGTTTGAGTGCTGCTGAGCAGTAAAGATTTTCTGGTATATTTACTTTAAAATATGGGAAAGATTGAGACTTTTGATCAAAATTAATTTTGCTGTTGATTGCTTTATTTGTATGGATACACAGAAACTTATTAGCAGTAGAGACCCAAAGAGGCTAGAGAAAGCAAAATTGTCAGCCTGGGCCAGGATTGGGACCGTAGGCCAGTAGAGCTGAGGATGCTTGTGGGGATACCTATTCAGGAGCTGCCAGAATCCTATTCAACTGATAACAGCAGGGTCCAGCAAAGTGACACACCCAACACAGAAGTCCATACTAGCAGACTAACATGTTAGCAAGAGAGTGCTTGGACTGAAGTAACCATAAAACCAGGGAACTCTTCTGTAAAACTAGGGGAGACACCTCCTCCGTCTAGGAGCAGGCCCAGGGGCACCAAAAGGCATCAGGAACATTGCAATGGTGGAGGGGTGAGTTGCCCTCCATGAGCATTGCCCATTGGTGGGATTTTTTCTTTTTTTTTGGACAGGGCAATTGGGGTTAAGTGACTTGCCCAAGGTCACATGGCTAGTTTTGTGTTGAGTGTCTGAGGCTGGATTTGAACTCAGGTCCCCCTGACTCCAGGGCCAGTGCTCCATTCACTGTGCCACCTAACCATCCCATGGTGGGTTTCTCATATGTGGGGATACCTATTCAGGAGGTATGCTCATGTATCCCTATGTATGCTCATTTTCACCACTGAAGGTGTGTAGATTTATGGGAGAGTATACCCTAGCTTTACAGAAGAAGGGGGATGTTCTAGAGCAAATCTTGATGTGCTATTTAATTAAATACCTTTTGCTTTGGACTAATTATATTCTCTGGTTGATTAGGAAAAAGATACATCAGTGGAGGCTTTTGATTTATAGTTGTGAGTCTCCTTGAATGTTGAATTCTAGGGGGTCCACAGAAGTGGGAGCTGTCCCAGGTTCTACCTTTAAGATCACATACACACATAAAGCCAACTAAAGTAACAGTGGTCACAGTAGAAGTGCCATTCCCAGGGAGTCATAGGACCTGAGTTCAAATACCATCTCTGAAGTTTATTGTGTGACCTTGAGCAAGTAACTTCTCCATGCTTTAGTTTCTTCATCTGTAAAAATGAGGGGGCTAGAGTAGATGACTTCTGGGGTTTTTCAGAACTGTGATCCTATTAGGCCAAAGCCATATAACAATATGGGAGAAATGGAGAAAATGGTTATTCATGGAATCAAACACTTGAAAGATTGCCATGGGGCAGGTAATGTATGTTTTTGTGTGCTCTAATAAACCAGGTTTGCTATATATGCTTTCATACCATGTTATGATTCATGAACTAATGTTGCAATATGTGTTACATGTTCCTCCATACACATGTGAATATATGGATGATTTATGTACCTGGTCACAGAATACAACTCAATCGTGTGATAGTTCATGACCTTAGTTTAACATATGCTATGCGTTATATCTGTCACATGTACTAATGCCCTGGCTGTATGTAATTCTAGGATGAATGCCATATATATGGATTGTGCTATGCATCTAATTATCTGTTCATTTAGGTTGCTTGTGATGTATGTTTATGTGTATCCGGGTAATTTGCCTCGGGGATGGAAAATTTCCACTGAAGGACGACATAGGAGGACTGTGATTTTTCATTGGCCAAAATACTGAACCAAGGCAATCATACTTCACTGCTGACAGATAGGCATAATGAGCATAGGAATGTAGACACTCAAATTTCTTCTTTCAAAACTTTTTGTTTTGACTAAAATTCATTTGCAAAGAATCAAAAATAATATCTGGCCCTGTTAGATGATTATCTATAACAGAAGACTTTGATCTCTCCCCAGACATGGGGGATGGGGGGTAAAGGGAGAAAGCCTAATCTTAGCCCTGGAGGACTCTGCCGGCTTTTAGCTGGGTATAGGGGCCATGAATAAGGAATTGTAAACCTAGTCTTATCAGGGAGAAGCCCTAGTCACTCACTACACATAGCTCACTGAAGATGAGATAGATAGCTCAGATGGCCCCAAACTGATGGGCCAGAAAATAGTAGCAGAAAGCATTGCCTAGAAGAAACCACCTGCCCACCAGCTGCCAGAATCTGGTTGAATTAGCAGTAGAATCTAGCAAAGTGACACCCAACAGAGAAGCCCATACCAGCAGAGTGACACCCTAACAAGACACTACTTGGACTGCAATCACCATAGGACTAGTGGACTTCTCTGTCAAATTGGGGGAAATACCACCCCCAGCTAGGAGCAGGCCCAGGGGCACCAGAAGGCATCGGGGACATTGCAATGGTGAAGGGATGAGTTGCCCTTCATGAGCATTCTCCATTGGTGGGTAGGAACCCATAAATCATCCCATGCACGCTCACTTTCATCACTGAAGATCTGCAGATTTGTAGGAAAGTATGTATACCTTAGCTTTGCAAGGGAAGTGGAATGTTCCATAAATCCTGGTGTGCTGTTTAATTAAGTGCCTTTGCTTTGAACTAATCATTTTCTCTGGCTGAACAGAGAAAAAAGTATACACTTAGTGGGGTGCAGGGTTGGTGGGGGAGTTTTTGATTTATAGCTGTGAGTTGTGGTAGACATACAGAATATCTTGAACCTAGAATGAGCATTCTGTGTCCGCACGTGAGTGGAGGCTGTCCCAGGTTCTACGTTTAAGGTCACACAGGTACATAAGGATTGTTCTTTGGTTTGATTTTGGATTGCAGAGACAGTGACTGTCAAAAAGCACCCATTTTTTGCCCTCGGAGGGAGCTTATTTGATCCCTTGTTCCAGGGGCATCACTGACTACTGTAGGTTAACAGGTAGAATCCTCTGTTATTATTCCCTGCTCCCCACCAAATTCAGTCTGTCCAAAGGCTGTGTGAAACTAAGTATGAGCCAGGCTGGTGCACCTCAAAGCTGTGAAGTAACTGTGCCATTAGTCAATTCAACGCAATTGACATTTATTGTCATTATCCTCCTATGTGCCACTGTGTGAGGCACTGGGGATAGGGAAACCAAAAAGAAAAGAAAAAGTTCCTGCCCTCATGGAGCTAACATTCTACTGTGGGACTACAACATGTAAACCTATAAGCAAATATTAATTTTGTACAAAGTATTTTTGTTGGGGATGAGAAATTGGGGTGCAGTGGATAGAATACTAGGTCTGGGGGCAGGAAGACTCATCTTCCTGAGTCCAAATTTGGCCCCAGACACTTACTACTTATGTGACCATGGACATGTCACTTAACTCTGTTTGCCTCAGTTTCCTAATCTGTAAAATGAACTGGAGAAGGAAATGGCAAACCACTCCAGTGTCTTTGCCAAGAAAACCCCAAGAGGGGCCATGAAGAGTTCAACAAACCAATGTGATAGAACTAGAAAGGCTTCTTGTAGGAGATGGTACCTTAAACCAAGGGGAAAGGTGAAAAGGGAGAGAATTCTAAGCAGAGGGAACAACCTATACAAAAGTGTGGCAGTTGGAGACTGACTGACACATACAAAGAACAAGTAGGAAAGTTTGGCTAGAACCCAGGAAACTCAGACAGAAGGGGGATCTTGTGAAATCAGTCTCAAAAATTAAGACAGATACCCATCATGAAAGGTGTGAAATGCTAACCAGGGAAGCTTGCATTCGAACATAGTGATAAGAGGGAGTCATGTAAGGTTCTAGAGTAGGAGACTCATATGGTTGGATCTATGCTTTTGAAATATTAGTTTGGTAGCTGTGAGTAGGGTTGATTAGGGGAGGCAGAGACTAGAAGCAGGAAACATGATAACTATTGTCAACATCTGAAGAGTTAATATATGGAAGAAAAATTAGACTTTCCTCCAAATTGGCAGAACCAGGAACAAAGGGTAGAAGTTGCAGGGAGACAGATTTAAGCTCAAAATGAAGATAGAATTCCTAACAATTCTGCTTTGTCAATGTCTACTTGCAATGGGCTGCCTAAGGAGGTAGTGGAGTGGATTTCCCATTACTGGAGAATTTCAGCTATATTCTCTATGACCACATACCTGTCAGCAATTCTAGAGAGCTTAGCACAGCATTTGGCACATAGTAGGAGCTTATTAATTATAACAACAACAGCTAACATTTAAATAGAACTAATCAAGTGCCTAGAACTGTGCCAAGCATTTTACAATTATTATCTCACTTGATCCTCACAATAACGCTGTGAGGCAGGTGTTATTATCACCCCCATTTTACAGATGAGGAAAATGAGGCAAACAGAAGTTAAGTGACTTGCCCAAGGTCATGTTACTTACAGCTAGTAAGTGTGCAAGGTCAGTTTTGAATTCAGGTCTTCCTGATGATAGGCCAGGTTCTTTATCCACTGGACCACCTAGGTGCTTCTAATAAATGCTTATTGACTGACAGACCTACAGGACATTTCTGTTCAGGTCCTATTAGACAAGATGACTTCTGAGGTCTCTTTCAAACTGGAGATTCATGATTCTGTGACCAATTTCCCAGGAATAGTACTACTCTGCTGCCTTGATCTGCTCCAAAACACAATATTATTGTTAACATTTTGCTTCCAGTAACCAACCCAGACAAGCGTTAGCTCAACTCTGTGCCCAGATGGCATGTTCCTTTTCTATTTCTTAGTGTTTTTATGTCTTTGTGAAGAGAATTTTGGTCATGAGAGGGGAAGAGAATAAACATTTATGTAACACTTACTATGTACCAGGCACCAGTGCACTAAGCACTTTTGCAAATGTTATCTCATTTGATCCATACAACAACATGGTTAAGTAGGTGATAGTATTATTCTCATTTTACAGGTGAGGAAAATGAGGCAAATAGGGCTAGCTCACACTGCTAAGTGTCTGAGGCTAGATTTGAACTGAGGTCTCCCTTACTCTAGGGCTGTCTACTCTTTATCTACTGTGCTACCTAGCTACTTCTAAGATAGAGACCAGAGAAAGAAATTAATGGATATTTTAGAAGTTTTGGTTTAAAGTAATCTGACTATTTTGAATAACTTTCAAATCAGGATTTGGTAAAGTATGTGAAACTTTTAAAAAATGCTTACATAGGATTTTAATTTTCACAGTTCCTAATATTGGTCAGAGTCAAAGAAGGAAATACTAGAACACTCTGGGAATGACAAGAACTGTGGTACTTTCAACATTTCCAGAAGCAGGAAGTCTTGGGTATGTCATGAGAGTCTCTTATTATCACCCTAAGACTAGAACAATAAAAGTCAGGAGGATATTCACATTATTGTAGCTGTGGTTTCCAAACACCCTCACAGGTCTTATGACTATTACAGCTTAAGCATCATGGTTGTGTAAACCCTAATATTAAAAATGATCTTATGAACTCATTTCTTTGTACTATGAAAATACTGTATGTTAAGTACTTTGGGTTTTTTAAAAAGTGATTGACATACGTGTTACTCTTGGAATCAGGAGACCTGAATTCTAGGCTCAGCTCTGCCATCTGGGCAAGGAACTTCTAGAGACCTCAATATTCTGATGTGTAAAATGAAGGGCTTGGACAACGTGATGTTATAAGGTCCTTTCTAGATGTAAAATTCCATGAGTTTACAAAGAGAAGAAAGTAGAGAAGTGACCACAGGTTTTCAAAGAGGAAACTTAATATGTTTTGGGAATTTTAACAAAGTTTTTACGAGCTAGATAGTCTAAGTGATAATAATAGCTAACAATTCTATAGCATCTTAAGGCTAGTAAAGCACTTTATGTACCTTATGTCATTTAATTCTTACATCCATCTTATCAGGCAGAAACTTAGGTATCACTGAACCTATTTTTACAGATGAAGAGACTAAGGCTTAGTAAGGTTCAGAGACTTATCAATGGTCACCCAGTTCCGATGTGTCAAAGGCATTATTGGACCTTATCAGCTGACTTTCAGTTGTCTATGTTTCCTACTATACCAAGCTGTCTCTCTAGGTACTAGATACAAGAGCTGTGTTATAATTCTTTGCAAATTCCTCAAATGGGTTCTATGACAGAAAGAAGAAGTAGAGAGTCAAGATAAGGGAAGAAAACAAATATGTGAAATAGTGAAACTTTTTTACTGAGAAATTTTGCTAGCAAATGTGTTATTTGGCTTTTGTTGTTCTGTTGTTTCAGTCATTTCTAACTCTTTGTGACCCCGTTTGTGTTTTTCTTGGCAAAGATACTGCAGTGGTTTGCCATTTCCTTCTCCTGCTCATTTTACTGAGGTAAACAGGATGAAATGACTTGTCCAGGGGCACACAGCTAGTTAAATGTCTGAGGCCATATTTGAACTGAGGAAGATGAGTCTTCTTGATTCCAGGCCCTGTGCTCTGTGCACTATGGCTCCACCTAGCTGCTATTCAGCTATGCACATTGGAAAATCAGCTTGAGACTGAAAGTCAATTCTAAATTAATCATCACAAATAAATGCTAGATCTCAGAAATCAATCAACTAACATTCAATTATTAATTATCTCTTGTGTGCCAGACACTATACTAGGTGATGCGGATACAGAGACAAAAAGGAAGCAGTCCATGCCCTCAAAAGGCTTACATTCTATCAGTAAATCAGTAAGATAATATTGGATTACCAACAGAATTGAGTGCTCAGTTTGCAACCCTGTCAACTTTTGCAAATGATGTTTTAAAAACAAGTTGGTGGAAAGAGCAGAGATTATGGGGCATCAGGGGAAGCACTAAGAGGTAGAGATCGTCTAGTCCGCCCATTTGTAATATAAAAGATCAGGACTTAAATGGCAGATCTAGAAGGCTATATTCCTTCCGACAGTGGTGGGAGTTTCCTAGCCATCTTTCCTTGCTTAGCAGAAAAAGATCTAAGAAATTATACAAGAGCCTATCTTTCCACATAAGAATTTATTCATTTTAAACAATATTATAAGATTGTATGTGTGCCCATGTAAGACATGTATGTCCACATGGGTTGTCTATAATTGCACTCATGAGAAGTATTATAGATATTTCTGGAATGTTGCCCATTCTTTTCCAAAGGAGACTGTGATTACTGCCCTGAAAGGAACAGAAGAAGGGTCAGGATGGGCATTCTTTTCTCCAGTCTCTGAGGGAGATACTAATCTAGAATGATATCTATTTTCCCTCCTCTTGCCTTCCCCTGTTGGGGGTGCATATCACTAGTTCAGGGTTATGGCAATTTTAGAGGTTCAAAACAAATGCCACTTCCCTGCTCACCAGCTCTTAAGGAGGAAGCTTTCCATCAAACACTGGTTACACAAATACCATCACAAATAGTAAATCTATTTATCCAAATCAAAATGGCAAACAGAAAGTGGAGACTTTATATAGATTTGAATACACCAGAAAAATACACAAGAGTGAATGAGGACAAGATAAGATCTCATCCCAAACCAAGAGAGAAAGAGACCTAGATCTCACTCCTGGGAGATTCTTTCTCCAAAGTTTCTAGGGATGTTGTATAGACTCCTGTAGCAGTCTGGTGAAGTCTGTAACCCCTTCTTAGATTAATGAAATACAGATATATAGGTATATGCACATATGTTTATAAATGTCTATCAAAGTTTCTAGGGAGAAATCAGGAGCCTGTTGAAGAGCTGGCTTCCTCTACATGTCTGCAGCTTCCAAAGTCTATATGTCTCTCCACATCCCTTCCCACTCAGAGTCAGTCTCAAAGAATGTCTGGAACCATGTGTGTTCATCTCAAAGAATGTGTCTCCTTCCTTTCAAAGCTGGCTCAAAGGTATGGAATCAATTCTACCTGCTATGATCCACAACATAGAGTCAGCACTCCATGTCAAATGTCATGTCATATGCCTAGTAGGATGAAAAGCGTCCCAAGCTTCACTGGAAACCTGTGTTACACTTTTATTAGAAGCATGTATTGTGTATAGAGCATTATGTTAGGTCCTAGGAGAAATATAAAGTCCAGTTAAGATGTGATCTCACTTTTCATAGAGTTAATGGTCTAGTAGAGGGTTGACACATACAGAGATAAATACAATAATCCACAAATGAATTAAAGACTTACAAAGTACTCTGCTAAGTCAGAGAAAAAAGGTTATTATCAACAAAGAGACCATGTTAGAAGCAATATCTGCCATATACTCTGTCATTTTTTTTCCCCTTAAAAGATAGGAAGCTATCCCTGAAGTTTGATTGGTCCAGGGGAACAAGTCTTGAGCCACTGACACAGCTCCCTGGTCACCTAGGGAATACAAATTCAGACATGAAGGGTCAGTGAGTACCCTTCAGACTTGATGGGGGTCCCATGAGTCACCACATAAAGACATAGCAATCCTTGTCTACTTGAACCAATCGTGTATTCTTGTTGAGGATCCTCTTTTCCATGCTACAACTAAGTAAAACCTCTATTGGCTAATTGGCCTATATGTTTCATTTTAGTCCAAATTCAAAACTGAAGAACTAGACTGATCTTAGTCAAGCTTTGACCTACAACTGAGTCAAGGAGGGGCTTCATGGAAGGGATGGCATGAATTAGGCTTTAAAGGATGGGTAGGAACTAAATAAGAGTAGATCTAGAGAGAGAACATTCTCACCATAAAGATTAACTGGAATGAAGGCAGGAGGCAGGAGAGAGGTCAGGGCAGGTTTGGGGAGGGTAGCTCTATTGGGTTGGAGCACAAGAGTACACACAGAGCAGGCAAATGAGACAGGCTGAGAAGATGGTAGGTGTAATGGGAATGTAAATTTTAAAGATCTTCCTTGCCCCTAGGCTAAAGTGTACCTGGAGCCTGGGGTGGGAGGCTTGTTTTTCAGTTGATACTTTTTGATTGGCCAGTGGGTCCAAAAGGTTGTTACATTCTCTGAGCCAAGAGAAGGCTATATAAGGCCTGATGTGTAGCTTTGTTTTTGGGGCTCACTTTGAGAAGTGTTCTGTGATTTAATCTGGATTATGGGAAGCCGTTGTCCAGAGCCCCCCCGGCTTTGAAAAACCCAGATGTTGAAACCCAGATGTTCATTGGGTATGGATGTAATGGTTGGACAGTTTGGAAATTTGTCTACTTGATCTATTTCTGTCTTGATAATTCTGTCTGTATATTCTGAAGTTCGGGGTGCTGACCTCTTTCCCCTGAACTAGGTAAATGATACATGTTTGACTGATTAAAGTAAGCTTGTTAACCCATTTTGAGTTGCTTTCCTTTATCAAAGCAGATCCAAGAACCTGTATTGGCAACAAACCCTGAGGACGCTTGGGGTGCTTGCTGCCACAGTAGGGGACTAGATTGTAGAATTCCAGACAAACCAATCTGACCTTTACCAGGTAGGCAAAGGGAAGTACTCAAAACTTCTGAGCACAGAAGTGTCATGACCATAGCTAAAATTAACAAAGAAAAATGAGAAACATAAATGTCTAAGCATACCCATAGTAAAATAATGAATACTATTCCTAGGCTACAGTAAATCATGATGTCATTCCTTCAAAATTATTTGCTTTGGAGGAGCCCCATGCGCTTGGAGATTGGGCAGCAGTTAAGAGATGCACCTGAGAGGCTCTACTAACCTTTTTCTTAGTCTTCCAGCTTCGAATCCAGAGCTTTTCTTTGTACACTGTTGTGCCTTTTTAGGCTGTGGGAAAAGCATGAACTGTTCATAGAGTATTCCACAAGACAGCTAGACAGACCTTAGTCCAACCACCTGGGAAAGATCATTTTCACCTGTTACATATTTCTGAAATGAGAGCAAATAGCAGCAATGGACTGACATCATGAACAATCTGCCCAGCATCCTGGCACAATGAAATGTTCTGGTACATTGCAATCCTAGACTTTGGGGGAGGGTGGATGGCTGAAACAGCAAACATCAAAGACAAGATGCCTTTGAAGCCATTTCAGAAAAGGATTGTCCATGATTTCCAAATTGCTCAATCATAATCTTTGGATGTGTCTACCAATGAAGCTTAGAATCCCTTCCTTGATAGCATTTTATTCTTTTTTTCTCCAAAGGTTTATTCCTACCCTATGCCATCAAACGAATGCAAGAAACACTATGGCATAGGAAACAGCAACTTAGTGGATAGAATGCTAGACCTGGAGTCAGGAAGACCTGAGTTCGAATATGGTCTCAGACACTTAACTAGTTGTATGATCTTGGGACTGTCATTTAACATTGCTTATCTCAGTTTTCTCATCTGTAAAATGAGCTGGAGAAGAAAATAGCAAACCACTCCAGTATCTTTACCAAGAAAATCCCAAATCGGGTCACAAAGAGTCAGACAAGACTAAAAGAGCTGAACAACAAAATACGAAAAAGTGAGATCTGGAGTCCTATAACACACTGCTTCTCACATTGACTTTATTCTTGCCAAAAATACTCATTTTTCTCTGTTAGTCCTCGTTCTCTTCAACTTCTCCATCACTTCTGACCTTTTTTTAATTTTTTTTTTTTGCTTTTTGGAGGGCAGTTGGTGTTAAGTGACTTGCCCAAGGTCACACAGCTAGTTTTTGTGTTGTGTCTGAGGCCAGATTTGAACTCAGGTCCTCCTGACTCCAGGGCTGGTGCTCTATTCACTGTGCCACCTAGCCGACCCAACTTCTGACCTTCTTGACCAAGATCTGATCTCTTTCTTGGAGCTCCTCTTTCTCCTAAATTCCATACTTTCCTAAAGCTTCCACTTACCCTATTGACCATCTTGTCAACATCTTTACTGACCATTCTTCTTCCTAGCTTGGTGTGCTAAGCTCAGGCTTTCTTTCTCACTTGCTTCTTCATCTGTGAATTGATCCCATTTAATAAATTCCTCCTCTATGGTGATTATTTCCAAATCAGCCCTGATATTTCACCTGAGTTCTAACTATTTCCAGGATCTTTCCACTTAGATGTTCTGTCACCTCAAATTAGACATCTTCCCAAAGAAGCTTTCTTTTCCAATGTCTCTGTTTATAATCATGGACCACTCTTGCTTGCCCAGGCTTTAGAAATCTTGTAATACTTTCAACTCTTCTTTCCCTGTCATCTCTTTGATCCAGTCAGTCATTAAGTCTTCTTTCATTTCACTTCTTTCATTGAAATTTCTCTGTTCTATTTTTGTTCCTTCATTTCTATTCACATTTCATTCCGTACTAATAAAGGTCTAGAAGAGAAATCTAAACTCCCAAACATTAGCTCTCCTTGCCTTCTAGAAACTAGGCCTGATATTTGGATACTAGTTATCAGGAGTACTGAAGTTCTCATTAGGTTCTCTAATTAGGTTTTCCCCAGGTACTATTACTTGATGCCTAAGGCTTTTAATAGGTGATCTAGGTTTGCCTTTTTTTTAAATGAAAATATAACTTCACTAAACAACATACAATCTGGTAAAGTGGTTTGAGGAGTAGCCTTAGGGTCAAGATAGTTTGAATTCAAATTTCACTTTGGATGAGTACTGGCTATGTGACTTGGGAAAGTTGTTAAACTTCAGACCAGTGCTATTATCAACCCTTTTATGTTACAGAATTATTGTAGATATGTATAAATAGAGGGATTTTTCTCACCTGGGAGCTCTCTACCTACACTAGACCTTATTAACTCCTGCAAATTAAAAAATAATATGAATTATTAGATGGAGAGCACTGACCAAAACTTATCAAAGCTTTTATATCAACCCTGGCACTTTACTCAACTCTGCACATATTAGGCAATTAATAAATGTTTGTAGAATTAATAGAGGGATGAACATAGAAATAAAAAAGAAGCAAGATTTAATTGAATAGAAACAACTTTTTATGACAACAGAATGGAGGGTCCTTGAGGGCAGAGACTGTTTCATTCTTTTCTTTGTAGTCCCAGCACCCAGCATAATACCTGATACATAGTTGGACTTATTAAATCCTTGATGATTGGTTGAATGTGAGACTTTCTCTAATAATTAAAAAAGAGAGTCATTGTTAATAATATCTCTAGTTCTCTTTTTCACATCTTTGGGCAGGGGGAACCCCTGGCTAAAAACCTTGAGCCCTGCTAACCTGTGTTTTGATTCTGTGTTTCTTCCTCGTTTTTTTTTTTTCCCTTCCAGCTCCCTTGGGACCTTAGAGGTTGGTTTGAATAGGTTTCTGCTTTTCCAGGGAAAAGCCCTTAGTGTAGATAGGTTTTTTAGCTGTCTCTAGGTTCTTCTCTTCTGCAAAAATGGCTTTGGGATTCCCCATATGGTCAGAGCATAAAAGTCCCTTCCTATTCGATTGACAGGTAGGTGGCACAGTAGCCAGAGTTCTAGATTGAAGCCAGAAAAGCCTGAGCTCAAATTCTCTCTCAGATGATCATGGTATATAGATAGACAGAGGAAATAGAACTGGTTCCCATCCTGGGATTCCTGTTTCCGCTAGCACAAATACATATTATCAACCACCCAGGCTCCTAAACTATGAAAGACAATTTCAAAATATTGCAACAACTTGTAGACAAGGATACAGAAGGAGAGAATCTCAAAGACTACCGCCGATAAAAAGTGAAGCCCTAGAACTGTGACTTTTTCATAGCGTAATGAACCTTTAATCCACATTGTGGCAAAGTAGAATTTCTCTGACTTCTCTAGAAGTAAAGGGGCTAGGTTAGTGTATCAGCACCAGCATGTCCTTTTCCTGAGCTTCCTTTAATAGGTCTACTCCTAATAGATAATTATAGGGAGTGATTGGAAACAGCTGACCCAAGTGGTTGTCAAGATGCTACTCTACTTAGATCCCAACATCCTGTGTCTCAGTGTGTGTTCATCACCATGGAGGGCTCTCAACCCTGACTTCTTTGCTGAACTATCTGAGGAGGGAGCATCTTTTTCATTATGGAAAGGGAAAATAGCTGTTCCTAGAAAACTTTCCCTCAACCTTTACTTTCCCATTCTTTATGATACTACATAAAGCTTAAGTTTTAATTCTTGCCACTTCTACCTACTGTGATGTATAAAAAATTTGAGAAACATAATTTCTGGATAATTAATCATTTTATTAATTATGGTTAGTGAACAATTAAAAAAAGAATGGTCATTTAATAGGGTATCTCACCCTACAGGAGAGTAGAAGGGAAGGGGACAAGAGGGTGGATGATGGAAGGGAGGGCAGGCTGGAGGGGAGGGAAGTTGGAAGCACACACTTTTGAAAAGGGATAGGATCAAAGCAGAGAAGAGAACAAGTCGGGGGTGGGATAGGATGGAGGGAAATATAGTCAGTCTTTCACAATATATTCACTATGGAAATGTTTTGCATAACTACACATGTACAACCTAGTGAGGGTGGGTGACGAAGGAGGAAGGGAAAGAATCTGGAATTCAAAGTTTTAAAATCAAATGTTTAAAAATATATATTATTATTATTTTACATGTAACTGGGAAATAAGATATACAGCCACTGAGGCATAGAGATCTGCTGTGCCCTACTGGAAAGTTGGAGGGGGGATGGGGGAAGATATGGGATAGAGCAGATTGGGGGAAGGGATATTCAGTGGGGTAGCTTTTTTGGGGTGGTGGGTAGGGAAAAATAGGGAGAAAATTTGTAACTCAAAATCTTGTGGAAATGAAAGATGTAAACTAAAAATTAATTAATTAAAAAAAAAAGAATGGTCATTTAACCACCTCTTGTGAACCAAAGACAGATCATGGGGGCCTACTGACACTTATAATATCCTTGGAAGATCCAGTATTCCTGACAGATGGCAATCAACTCTGATTGGTTAACAATTAATGAAAAGAGAGGTGACCCTATTCTAATAAGGGGCTGAAAGACCTGTTACTCTTATTCCAGACCACTCCCAGCCTTGCACAATCTAGACAAAGGATCCCCCACCAAGCTGGAGTAGAACACAATGGGCTTCCCCAGTTGGGGCTGGGGGGGGGGGGTTCCTGACAAGATTGAGGAGAAAGTTAATCTAAACTCTTTATCAGCAATATTCTACCGAGAAGACTGATTTCTGAATAAGGAAATAGAAAGGGGAAAAACCTTAGTCCTAATTCAATAATTGGTTATTAATATAAAAGAGAAATAATCATCTCTCTTACCACTGCTACTAGTTCTTCCCTCTGGGAGGAAGTGGACAGATCTACTCCTTTCATATGATAGGTTTTCACGTGTATCAAGGCAGTCATCATGTTCCCCTTAGTTAAACATCCAGACTTCCTTTAACTGATTTTCATAACTGATAACTTTAACTGATTCTCACCTTTCACCATCTTGAATGCTTTCCTTTCCACACTCTCCAGTTTATCAATATCCTTTCTAAAATACGACTCCCAGAACTGGTCACAGTACTTTCAGTTACTTAGTTTTCAGTTACTTAGATCTAACTAAGGCAGAGAACAGCAGGATCATCCCCTTCCAAGTCCTGGTCATTATACTGTCAATGCAGCCTAAGATTCCAATAGTTTTCTTGGCTGCTATGTCATATTTGTGACTCAGATTGAGCTCATGGGTAATTTTTAGGACAATCCTGCCCTCACCTTCATCCCCCACCCTCCACGCACACATTGTACTTGGGAGATTTGTTATTTTTAGCCCATGCATAAGGCCTTACATTTATCCCTGTTAAATTTCATTTTGTTTAATTTGATGCATTGTTCTAGATCTCTCAAGATTTTTTTGGATCCTGACTGTCATCCATTGTTTTACTATGCCTTCTCCCCAGCTTTGTGTCTTCAAATTTAATATACGTGCCATATAAATCTTATCTGTTATTGATTTAAAACATTAATTTGTGCAGTGCCAGACAGGGATTCTGAGGGTTGTGTGTGTGTGTGTGTGTGTGTGTGTGTGTGTGTGTGTGTGTGCTGCACTGGATATTGTCTTCCAGACATCAAGCCATGAATGACTACTCTTTGGGTTCAGTAATTCAGCTAGTTCCTAATCTGCCTCATTGTGCTGGCACCTAACCTACATTTTCCCACCTTATCCACAAAGATGGCATGAAAAACTTTGTCAAATATTTTGCTAAAATCTTTGTAACCTATAATCTATATCTTTCCCTTGATCTCAGTCTAATGATTACATCATAAAGGGAACTTAGGTTAGCTTGGCATGATCTATTCTTGCTGAAGCTGTGTTGGCTCTTTTTCTAAATATTCACTAGTGATTATACTAACAACATATTCTACAGCTTTTCCAGGAATGGACTTCAAGCACCGTGGGCAATAATTTGCATGGCCCATTTTCTTCTGTTTCATTGAAAAACCAAAAAACATTTGTACTTCTCCAGCCTGTGCTACCATTTCTTTTCCCTTTGTCAAAGATCACCGGCAATGGTTCAGCTATCACATCTCCCAGTTCTTTCAGGACCCTCCCACAAAGTACATACATGAGCAATGTAACTTGAACTCAACAAGACCAGCCATTTCTCTAAGGACTGATCTCACCATTTACTTTAAATATTGATTTCATAGAAGTCATTTTTGTTCTATCCTTTCCAGTGCATCATGCTCTTTGTTAGAAAAAAAACATAAAGTTATAAGTAATTTCTTTTTCTCTTTATCATCTCAGCCATGCCAGTAATGATCTCTTCTTTGTACCTCTTCTTTTTCCCAATATAACTTAAAAAGAAGATTTTATTAGCTTTCCTTGCCACCTTAAACTTATTCTAAGTTTTGCATTTATTTTGTATTTATCCTGTATCTATTTATGTGTACACATAACACCTACTGAAATAATTATTCCCCTGGTAGAATGTAAGCTCCTTGAGAACAGGATTTTATTTTGTCTTTGTATCTCCAGTGCCTAGGCAAAAGCCTGATATACAATAGGCACTCAATAAATGCTTACTAATTGAATATTTATTATTTTGCAAGGTAATAAGGGTTAAGTTACTTGCCCAGGGTCACACAGCTAGTGAGTGTCAAGTATCTGAGGCCAGATGTGAACTGAGATTCTTCTGATTCCAGGTCTAGTGTCCTATCTACTGTACCACCTAGCTGCCCTATTGACTATTTATTATTAAACAAATGCACACATTTGCCATTTCCAAAAATGTATATCTGTTCTGTACCACTATGCCTTTTGGGAGTTAGGTAGCATGCTCTGTCCTTGGTCTTCTGGAATCATGGTTGGTGACTCCAGAATCTTCATCCAGATTATTTGGTCTATGCTTCCCAACTTTGGTTTCTGTTTATGCTCATGTAAAGAACATATCCATTTAATATCCCAATACTTATTCACTCCCTGCTTACCTCCTTTTTAACCTATCCTGTTTTGAATAAAGTATACTCTTTCAGAGTCATATTCCAATTTTAGACTAGAATTTTAGTTTGTACCTCTTTATTAATAAGAACATTGTGTTTTCTTTTGTACCTTTCTAATGAACTTATCATGCAAACATTTGTATTATGTTATTTGAATATGTGTCACATCTCTATGTGAGCTCTGTTGGGCAGGGATGTTGTCTCATCTAAATTACGTATTAAGTTTTAGAAGTGTGTTCTGTAAGAAGAATAACTCACATTGATAAAGTGCTTTAAAGTTACCAAGAGCGAAATTGAAGTTCACAAAAGGTGAGAGACTTACCCATGCAAGGTCACAGCTACTAAGAATGTAAATAGTTTAGCTCTGTGTGAGAGCTACTATGAGACTTTGCTTTCAATTTAAATGGCTATAATAATAGCCTGCATTTACATAGCACTTTAATTTGCAAAGGGCTTTGCATACTTTTCTCTCAATATAAATCACTGTAGAGTGAGACAATATGCTAGCAGGGGACTGTCCTAGAAAAAGGAATCTCCAATATCTTTTAGTTCAGTTTCCCTCTTGATAAAGGTGGAGTGAAGAGTTTCCGTGATCCATCTAATGTCATTACAATCGTAAAGCAGCAGCCTTCAGTTTGTAAAAGTTAGAGAGTTTTTGCTGTATAATTCTAGCTACTTGAACTTGTCTTTATTAGGTCATCATCACCACCATCATCCAATTAAGTCCCTTTTTTCCTTGTCATGATATTTTGAAGGTAAGGTTCTAATAGCAGAATTACTAGGTGTAATAACTTTTGCTATTCTTCTTATCCATTTTGGTGTTGGTCTCCAAAAAGTTTATAGCAGTGCACAGTCGAATGGAGCTAATTCAGGGGTGGAGAATCTGGGACCTCGAGGCCACAGGTGGTCCTCTAGGTCCTCAAGTGTGGCCTTTTGACTGAATCTAAACTCCATAGAACAAATCCAAGGGGATTCAGTCAAAGGGCCACACTGGAGGACCTAGAGGTCTCCTCGAGGCCACAGGTTCCCCACTTCTGAGCAAATTCCCTGAAGGTAAAGCAGTAACTGGAAATACTCCCCAGTAATCACTCCACTCAAGTTCTTTTTCATAGTAGAAATAAACATGTCTACATCTGAGCTATTCTGTGTTTTTATTCTTTGTGCTTTCAAGGTGTTCTTATTGTGGCAAAGATTTCTGGGCATATATTAATCTTTTGAGTCAGACTTCATTATTTAGAGAGACATCTCTGATCTAAATGATATTTGTTTTCCAAGTGCCCTACAAACACTGATTAGCAAGTTAATATTACTCCCAGTGAAACAAACTATCTTTCCCTACCACAAGAACAAGCTGACTTCTGAAGAAATTCTCTTGTAAAAACAGGATTATTTTGTAACCAGAGAATTATCATGTATAAAGTTATCATATTCAATCCAGAGGTCAAGCTCTAGAGATAAACTCTCAAAGCTACCTTGTTACAAACATAAGAGACCCAAAATGCACCTCTAAGAAGCCTCTTCCCTGGTTTCCAGTAGTGAATGATGCCTGTGACCAAGATTGTAAGTTATCACCTAATTAGTATATCTGTCAGATAATCCACTACTCTTCCTAAATAAGCTTTAGCATCATTCCTGTTAAGTTGCAAGTTCCTTAAGGAATGCAAATTCTCTAAGGAGATCTGCCCACTATATTGGCATTAAAATAAATCTTTGCCACCTTGACTTAAAGAATGCTTGCATCTGTGAATTCATTGCAGATGACCCTCTCCTATACCTCAGTCCTTGAGGGTCCCTGAACCTCTCAAACCCCTCTGAAACTGCATCAATTCCAGCTAAATCCTTGAGAGGAAATGCTCTTGGTGGAGTGGGCATGGGGGTAAAGAGAAAAGAGCCTCTGTTTCCCACCACCCTCCCCCCAACTAAAGGAAAACCTTGTAACCTTTAAAGGGTTGGAAGACGTGGATTACAACAGTAGCAGTATTCAGGTAGAGGTGACCTGGGTGTAGACACACCAAGGAAAGACAGCTTCAGGACTCTACAAAGATGATGACTAGCAGAGCCCCCAATTAAAATGGGGGAACTTCATGAAGACTCCAGGAAGAGAGAAAGGACTTCTGACTAACCAGGAATCATTTTACCCCTTTGCCACATGTGTACTCTAAGGCTGAGACCATCTTCCCTTGGACTCCGCAGGTACTTTGGGGAGAAGATATTCTAGACTTTTCTGGGGGGTGATGCTGCTGTGCTTCCTTCAGTCTTCCTATACCTTCTCAGTGTATGGGGTGTTCAAGGAGGACTAGCCCCTCTGATGTGAGGGCTTGCTAGCCCTTTTCAGGGCTACTCATCTACGTTGGGGGTCCACCTGGCACTCAGCTCTCACCTGTGGCTGCAAGAAGCTGTAGTATGCACAGTGGCCAAAACCCAATCTTGGCAGATAGGCTAAACTAGGCTGAGGGTAACCAATGGGCCACAAACCCATCAATGATTTAGTGGGGTGTCTACCCCATGCCTGTAAAGACTCCTCTGCTTCTCCACCACCACCGTGGCAGAAAGGGTAGAGGAGAATCATTTGTTCCAATGGCCATGAAGGAGGCTGAAGCAGGTGCTGTGGAGTGCTTGGAGCTTTGTCAGATGTCAAAGATGCCAAGGTCATCCTCTGGATCCTGGGCAGTCTCCTGTCCTCTTGACTTTTATCCTGCCACTGGACTTTTTTGGCTCTGGGTGAATGAAACTGAAGATTTTGTACAACTCTACCTCACTTAAATCCAATTTACCCAGAAGGGATCACCCTGTGATGTCATTGGTCCTCTTCCAGCCAAGAACATCTCAGCAAACATCCCTTTGTAAGAGCTAATTGATCTTAACTAGTCAAATGATATTGGTTGCTTGATACTGTAAACACAATATTATAAACTAATCATTTCTAATCTAATCTAATCACACTGCTAACTTGATTGATATAACCTCCCTCAGTTTTTCCTGCTTCTTTTTATGTGTTACCTCCTCTCTCCCCCATTAGATCGTAAACTCCTTGAGGGCAGGGACTGTTGGTCTTTTATCATTATTATTATTATTTATTGTTATTTTGCTTTTTGGAGAGGGGAAGGCAATTGGGGTTAAGTGACTTGCCCAAGGTCACATGGCTAGTGTTAAGTGTCTGAGGTCGAATTTGAACTCAGGTCCTCTTGACTCCAGGGTTGGTGCTCTATTCACTGCACCACCTAGCTGTCCCCATTCGTTTATTATTGTTATTGTTATTATTATTATTATATCTCCCAGCCCTTAGTACAGTGCCTCGTTCTAAGAGCTTAATAAATATTTATCAGATTATATTAGATATGGGAGGCTCATAAACAATAATATCAGCCTCAGGATTACTAGAACTCCGGAAGAAATAGTTAGCTACCTTCTGGGGTTCTGGACTCTGGGCAGCTATTTGAATACATTTCTTTATATTATATTGGAATAGGAGTTAAGTGGAATAGGAGTTAAGGGCAGTGATCCCAGAAGGAGTGCTACATATATAACAAAGACAAATAAAAACTTCAGACAGATTATGAAGGGAAAACAGATCAAACTATACATACATATATATATATATATAGGCCTGCTTTGACTTTGGATGGATGGTATAGTAAACTATGGGTTTATGTATGATGTTCCTTATTTTTCCACATTTATTTGATTATTTTTATTGATGGTGATTCACCTAATAAATTTCTTCTTAAAAATGAAATCAATCTATTTCAAAAATTCCTCCTTTCAAAACTGACATTTAAAAATTCACTTTAATATTTCAAAAGCCATGGTATAGAAAGGGCATTTTCTCCCCCATTTTGTTAATGAGCACCATGGAATTTAATTTTGTTTCAACTAACCACCTTCTAGCTATTAGAATGTTAATCTGTTTAAACCCATTCAGCTTCACTGGTTTGTAAGTCAATCACCTGGGGTAACTTATATATCAAAAAGACTCCAGCTAATATAGTTTCCAGAGATATGCCTACATATATATACATACATACATACATATATAATGTTATATGTACATATCCACATATCTCTATCCATCTATCTATCTATCTATCTATCTATCTATCTATCTATCTATCTATC
>NW_027186473.1:470248-511615 GCF_028583685.1 Petaurus breviceps papuanus
ATCTATCTATCTATCTATCTATCTATCTATCTATCTATCTATCTATCTATCTATCTAATCTATCAATCTAATTGGTAGGGGGAATATTCCCACCATGCAGGATAATCACAGAAACCCAAGTTATTTTTTTAGGTGACAAGTTTCATGTCAGTTTCTATAAATAAGCAAAAACCTGACTCATCTTTGTCTAAGTCAGTGTGTAAGAAGAGTATAGTTAGAAAGGGATGATGCAGAGTAGATGCAAGATGCCTTGGCTCTGAAAAATATGTTTAATATGACCTTCAATGATTAAACTAATTTTCGCATTATTTATGGATTCTTCATTGCATTGCACCTGGTTGTTTAGAACATTGCCACTAGGGTGGGGCCTGGTTGCCATTTTTGCTGTGCTGGGGACACAGGGAGCAGGTATAAATGTAGAGTCAAGAACATAAAGCTTAGCGTAAGTTGAGACTCATGATGAAGGCAAATGACAACAAAAAGGTCTTTTTTAAAAAATTGGCTTAATATAAAGAAATACATTCAAACAGCTGCCAACAAGTACGATGGGCTACCTTGGGATTGCCATATCTGTACTAGGTAAGTGGAGAGGCTGGATGGTCCTGTCAGGAATCATATAGAGAGAATTGCTATTCAGGTAAGAGTCGGTGAAGACCACCTTTGAGGTCACTTCCATCTCTAAGGTACTAGTCTGGCCTTTTTCCATACTGTTCTTAATATTTTATCCCTTACACATCATGACTTTCCCCATCATGATTTTGCTATGTCATAGGTTGTCATAAGAAATTAAATGGGAATTTTGGGGGAGTTTTGTGGAAGCTGCAGATGACAGAAAAAAATTTAGAAACTCAGAAATGCATAAAATATATGTATAGTATTGTATAATAAAATTTTATTCTTAATACTATAATAATCCAGACTTCTTCTGTAGTATGAAGGAAGGGTCAAAAAATTTTATGCAGGTTTTCCAGATTGTGGGGGTGCTGTGCCCCAACCGCCATGATATGGAAGGGATAACTGTACATTAGTTTCCTCATTATCTATAGAGGCTATAAGAATCCATATTGTGGTCTTTCATATACAAAGATCACACAAGACTTTGTATATAAAAAGATGTTCAATAAACATTTTATGTTTTTAAAAACAAAATGATATATCAGCATAGCTGAGTGTATAAGGATAATTGAATATGCTCTAGGCATCACTGTGCAATACACTCAGAGTCAAGGAAGACTGAGGCTCAAATCCTAAAACAGTTGTCAGCATCATGACTTTAGGCAAATCATTAATGTTTCCCCATCTCCAAAATAAAAATCATAATAGCATCTACTTCTCAAAAGTCCTTCAAGGATCAAATGAGATAACATGTAATACACTTTAGAAATTTTTAGACATACACAGTACAAATATTATTATTACTTCACTTTTACTTGACTTAGAAATCCTGCTTTTTCTGCATTAATCTCTCACTGCTTTATCAAATACTGTTGTCCAAGTTGTTATTTTTTTCCACCTCGTATAATTGAATTTAATTTACATATGTTTTTTCTTCTTCTAGTTCTAACCCAGACATCTAACCCAGGTAGAATGAGGAGCAGGACTCCATGCATTTGCCCTACTTCATCTAAGTCTAAATGTTTTGAAAGATAAAGGAATGGTCAGGGAATTAGCATTCTTTTGATCGTCTTGCAAAGCTAAAAAGCAAGAAACAAATGAAGGAGCTCTTTTAGGAGATGGAAGACTAGAGAGATTTTTAAGTAGAGAAAAGATTCTCTAAGATTTTCAAATGTGGCTATTTTGTGATTAAGGTTGATCTTTAGGCAGGTTGGGACCAGAAAAGTTAGTTTGGGTATTTTAACTAAAATGTTTTTAATGTTTTTGTTCCCATCTGAGATGCCAATAAATAACAAAAATAACACTGTAGTTCCTGTCTTCTTTGTGACCAATATTCATCAGCATGAATTTTAAATCAGTTTGATTCTGTGGTGTCAATCTAGCAAATCTAATTGTGAAGATAATTATTTATAGGTAGTACCACAAGCCTGGATTAAAAAAAGTGGATATGCCTAAATCATTGCATGAGTGTGAGAATAATATATTTGGAGGACCAGGAGATTCATGGGGATAGTCAGTCACCAGCTCCATCAAGACAACACAGATACAGGGATGCAAAGATACCTGAAGTAATTTCTACCATGTTTGTAATAAGCTGCTCTGTAAATCAAATCTGGCTTCATAACCTCCCCTGTCAATGAAGCTAGCCTATGGGAGCTTTCTGAGAAATCTTTGTGGATGAAAAAGGGAACACTCTTAAGTTCAAATAATAATAATAAACAGTATTTATAAGATTTGCAAAGCTCTTTACAAATGTTTCATTTCATCCTCATAATAACTCTGGGAAGTGAATATCATCCTCACCCCCTTTTACAGATGAAGAAACTGAGTCAGAGAGAGGTTAGTGACTTGCCCAGGGTCACACAGCCAGTAAGTGTTTGAAACTGGATTTGAATCCAAGTCTTCCTGATTCCAAGTCCAGCACTCTATCTCCTGTTCTACCAAATTTGTCTATTCCTCCCAAGAACAAAAGTTTTACTCCAAAGGAGACTAAGACATGAATGAAGATGGGCCTGTGTATTGTTCCAGTCATGGAAATGGTAAAACACAGAGTTTTTGACAAGAACTTTAGGGTCTTTGATTCAAGACAAGACCCTTGATAGAAATAATAGAGGCTTTTATATTTCTCAGCTCCTCAATGACCCCAGGAAGGACCATATGGTATAAGCCAAGTTCCTTGAGAATCTTCAATCAATAGCACACAGCATTCTGCAGATAAGCACTGCAATCAATGGCAAATCAATAGCCATTCATTTGTAAGGATGATTCCACAAATAAGATGGTTCCAAGACCAAGTTTTGAATGGCTAAGAGACAGCATGTTCCCATAGTTCAAAAGAGACATTTTCAATTGCCCTCACTTTTAGCTAGTAAATATTTTTTTATTGGTGTTTAACATGACCAGTAAAAAGCAAATTTCATCCTTGGTGATTATTATCCCCATGGCCAAGTTATCCTCATAGATAAAGTGATTTTATATTCAAGGCAAACAAGTGCTATATATATTTATTTTAGCTAGAAGTTTATAAACTGAGTTAAATCCACTTCCTTTTAAAGTTACTGAGATTTGAATTTAGCAAAAAAATTCTAAAGAGTAAGAAAAAGGCAGGGAGAAAGATCTAAAGAAATCAGTTTGGGGGGTAGAACCAAAATGGGGGAATAAAAGCAGGAACTTGCTTGAGCTCGTCCCCCAATTACCTCCAGTACCTGTAAAAAATGACTCTAGACAAATTTTAGAGTTACAGAACCCACAAAATGACAGAGTGAAACAAATCTTCCATTGAAGACAGCCTGGCAGGCCAACAGGAAGGGCCTATCACATCAGGCTAGGACTGAAATGCAGTCCTGCGTGGGTCATGCTGGCACAGACCTGACCAAAGCAGGCCTCTGGGGACTGAATCACTGGCAGTTGTGGTGGTTTCCAGACTTCTTAACCCACAACCACCAAAGAGAAAGTAAAAGGTCAGTGGGGAAATTCTGTTGGACCTGGGTGAGAGAGGAGCACGGTCTGGCCCCCGGGATGGCGGAGGTGGTAGTAACTCTGGTGGTGGCAGCAGCAACAGCAGCAGTGGCTGTACTCTCTACTCTGGAAGCAGAGTTCTACCATGCCAAAGAGCTCAAAAGTCAAGTAAGTGGCTGGGAAAATGAGCAAACAGAGGAAAAGAAATCAGACGATAGAATCTTTCTTTGGTGACAAAGAAGATCAAAGCATAGAACCAGAAGACAACAAAGTCAAAACTCCTACATCAAAAGCCTCCAAGAAAAATATGAATTGGTTGCAGGCCATGGGGGAGTTAAAAAAGGAGTTTGAAAATCAAGTAAGAGAAGTAGAGGAAAAATTGGGAAGAGAAATGAGAGTGATGCAAGAAAATCATGAAAAGAAATCAGTTTGGCTCTCTCATGAGATCATATTCTGAAAATTTCTATATGACAGGTGAGAAGGAGGATGAATAAAAAAACCAGTAAGAATGATGTCAGGAAGGCTAAAATTCAGAATGCATTGAGTCTTATGAAAAAAAAATCCTGGTGAAAAGTTTAGAACAATAAAAAGGATATTTTTTTAAGAAAGCTGTTTGAAACAAGAAAATGTGTGAGGAAGTAAGTCATATATCTTGGGGAAGATGGTGTAATCTTCACAGTAGAGAGAAGGCAGACTTATTCATCTCCTAGTTTGTGTGTATTCTCTTAGATCATAGACATAGAATTTATAGTTAGAGGGGACCTTAAAATCATCTAGTCAAGCAAGAGATATGCACAAACATAAAAACAAAGATCAAAGATCCCAAACATAGAATATGTTTGGGAAAGTATCTATCTATCTATCTATCTATCTATCTATCTATCTATCTATCTATCTATCTATCTATCTATCTATCATCTATCTATCTGTCTGTCTGTCTGTCTGTCTATCTATCTATCATCTATCTATCTATCTATCTATCTATCTATCTATCTATCTATCTATCTATCATCTATCTATCTGTCTGTCTGTCTGTCTGTCTGCCTGCCTGCCTGTCTCTCTATCTATCTATCTATCTATCTACCTGTGTATGTATGTATTTATAGCTATACAGAAACATGTCTAAACTTTATTGTAGCCTTCTGAGAGGGGCGGGGGAGGGAAAAAAAGAACAAAGTAAAAAAGTGCCCAGCAGAGAACAAAAGAAAACTCACAAGGAAGCAAAGAAAAGATGGACAATTCTCCACACAAGTATTATTTATCACACAGGTTTTTTTGAAATGAAAATTTACTGTTACATATTTAGAATCCTCCCTATGCTCTACTATGCATACAACATGCTTACCCCCCGCTTTCTAACTTTGTATTTAAGTTCCAATATTTAAGTTTAAGATATGATTTTATTTCTTTTCTCTATTGTGTATTTGTGTTCTGGCATTTGAGTCTAAAATAAAATTTAAGAAAAAATTCAGAAAAAAAAGAAAAAATCATCTAGTCAACATTTTAATGAAAAAAAAAGTATAACATAGAACAGTGCTTGAAACAGGTGAGGAGCTAGTAGGGAACACCTGGCTACTTTGCATGAGGTCAGGTTTCCAAGATCAGAAGTCACCTCAGAGTCACTGTCAGTAACTATTAAAAAATCATAGAAAAGGAGAGAAACATAGGAGCAGTTAGGTGGTGCAGTGAATAGAGCACCGGCCCTGGAGTCAGGAGGACCTGAGTTCAAATCTGGTCTCAGGCACTTAACACAAAAACTAGCTGTGTGACCTTGGACAAGTCACTTAACCCCAATTGCCTTCCAAAAAAAAAGAAAGAAAGAAAAGGAGAGAAACACCAGAAGACAAGGGAAAGACAAATAAATGTTGACCCAGTTTTCACTGTATTCTGAAATCTATAGACTACTCAGTTTAATATCAATCCCTGACAAATTTTCATTTGCAGACACCAACAAAAGATAGGAGCTCAAAACTAAGCTCATTTGATTCTTTGATGATAGTATTATTAGGTTAGTCCATCAGGGGACTGCAGCTTATGGCATACGTCTTGATCTCAGCAAAGGACTAGACACAATTTTTCATAAGATTTTTATGGATGAAAGGATGAAATGTGGTTTGGATGATAATAACAATAGTAATATTTATAACGAGTGGCATTTGGATGGTGCTTTAAGCTTTAGAGAGCTTTCTCCCCTTACAATCCTCTGTAAAGTAAGTAATGAAAACATCTTTATCCCATTTTTAGAGGTCAGGAAGCTGAGGTACAATGACATGGGTTTACAGCTGGCTGAACAATCCTATCTAAAGGGTGTTGATTAATATATCTTTGTCAATATGGAGGAAGGCCCCTACTGCAGTGGTGTTCGACTTAGTTTTAGAATGTCTTATTGCATTTTAATTTATTTTGTTAAATATTTCCCATTTTAATCTGGTCCATGACATGTGGGAGAATAGCAGGCTGAATTGCCACATTGAAGTCTATAACACTATACATTGCAAGTCTTTCAGGCATGACCCTAGGGCAGGAGTTTTTAGCTTTATTGTGTGTGTTATAGACCCCCTTGGAAGTCTGGCAAACTTTATGGATCCCTTCTCAGAATAACATTTCTAAATGCATAACATAAAACACTTAGGATTACACAGGGAAATCAATTCTATTGAAATACAATTATAAAAAAAGCTTAAAAAAATAAAAAGGTAAGTTCACAGATTAAGAACTGCCCTTGGAGTTGGGGAGAAAGGTCAGAACTCTTCCTCAGATGCTTTGAGGAAGGTTGAATCTGAATGATATATAGCCTCATGGATTGTTTAATTGATCCTGGCTCTAGGGCCGCCTCAAACCAAAGTCTGATATAGTACACTTAGGAGAAAGTTGTGCTACAGAAGCTACCCTGTCTACCTTCCCAGTGTGTCAGCATACCAGTGGAATACACACTGCACAAAGGAAGGGGAAAAACTTCATTTAGTTATATGAACACAGTCATATTTTCCATTGTGCACCAGACTCTTACCCCAGCCTGCCTGACTCTCAGTTTTAACAGGGAAATACCTTCAAACAACAGTTTTTGGTGACCTATCTGACACACCAGCTGTAATCCCTTCTTTACCTTCTTAAGTGACCCATGTGAAATAGGCTTCTGTACTTTGCTAAGAGTGGAAGGGAGCCTTGCCTTGCCTTTCTGCCACCATCACATCTATTGAGGTTTGCTGTTCTTTATCATGCTAACAGGTACTAGGTCATCCCATTCAACATTTTCATTGGTTCCTTAGATTAAGACACAAAAGGCATGTTTATCACATTTACAGATGATATAAGGCTAAGAGAAATCATTACAATAATGGATGATAGAAAGAGGATTCAAAATGACCTCAATAGGCTGGAATGCTGGATTGAAACAAGAAAGATTAAACTTAACTGGAGTAATTCTTTCTTTTTAAACCTTTTTTTTTTTTTTTAAGCAATTGGGGTTAAGTAACTTGCTCAAGGTTACACGGGCAGTTATTTCTGGGTGTGGTGCTAAGTATCAGAGCCCAGATTCGATCCCCAGGTCATCCCAACACTGGGGCCGGTGCTCTTACTTACTGAGCCACCTGGCCGCCCCAGGAATAATTCTTATATCCTATACATAGATTTAAAGAAAATTCATTATCCTAGTATAGACTGGGAAATAACTTGTTCGAGAGACAGAGAACAAAGTTAGGTGTAAAATGCATAAGATCAGAACAAAAGCAGGAAATTGGGGAAAAAATTTTATAGATGGTTTCTCGGATAAGTTCTCATATCTCAAATATATGAAGAACTTTGTTAGATCTATAAAAATACAAGTCATTCCCCAATTTATAAATGGTCAAAGGATATGAACAGTAGAGTGTTCCAATGAAGAAATCAAAACAGTTTATTGTCATAGGAAATGCCTTGTTTGGAAGCAGGTTTTATGAGAAATATTTAAGGGTTTTGGTTGGCAATGAAGTCAACATGACCCAACATTGTCTGTTAGAGCCATTGAAAAGGCTAATATACATTTAAGCTTCATTAAGTATTGTGCCCAAACCACAGGAAGTAGTCAGGGTTCCATAGAAATCTATTCTGATTAGATCATACCTGGAGTATTGCTTTTACTTCTGGGCATCATATTTTGAAAAAGACACTACTGGTAAACTGAGTTCAACCAGAGGAGGGCAGTCAATGTAGGGGTCTGGAAAAAATGTCATATGAGGAGAAATGGTTGAAAGTACTGTGGATATTTAGCCAAGAGAAGGGAAGATTAAGGGGAAAAATGAAAGCTGTCTTCAAATACTGACTGTGATGTAGGAGAAAAAAACCAGTGCATACATACACATACACACACCTATCTATCTATCTATCTATCTATCTATCTATCTATCTATCTATCTATCTATCTATCTATCTATCTATCTATCTGTCTGTCTATCCATTTGTCTGTCTCTCTGTCTGTCTGTCTATCAGAAATAATTAGAAGTTGTAGGGTGGCACATTAAGTACTCTATTAGCTCAAGAAACTGAGGCAAGCAAAGGTTAAGTGACTTGCCCAGGGTCACCCAGCTAGTAGGTATCAGAGGTCCGATTTGTACTTTGATCTTGTAGAATCCAGGTTTAGTGCTCTCGCCACTTTGCCAGCTAGCTGCTTGTCTCCACTTGGGGACCATGTATTTGCCATTGTGTCCCTAGTGCTGAGCACAATACCTAGCACATCATTAGTACTGAATAAATGCTTGTTGACTGACTGAGTATACTATTGGGATATGTGCAATAAGATAAAGTCCCTGACCTTACAGTCTACTTACAGAATTGGGGAACCTGCAGCCTAGAGGTCACATGTGGCCCTCTAGATCCTCAAGTGCGGCCCTTTGACTGAATCCAAACTTCACTGAACAAAGCAATTTGTGTAAAATTTGGATTCAGTCAAAGGGCCGCACTTGAGGATCTAGAGGGCCACACCATTTTTAGGCTGCAAGTTCCCCACCCCTGATCTACACACTGAAAAAATAAACAACCCAAAAACAAATAAAGTGACTTAATAACTCTAATCTACTCCACTATGGCTCCTCTCATGGTAGGACTTTCTCCACCTGCTGAGCAATCACTAAACAACCACCTGGGAACTCAAATTCTCTGGGTTATCAAGTCTGGGCTCTCTACTCTCTCCCCAATACCTAGTCCTTCTTGACCCAGATAATAATCCTAATATATTAACCCTATATATACCTATACTGTAGAAACTTACCAGGCTTCCTGATTTGGGGCACCTTATTCCATCTGGGTCGCCAATAAACCTCTCCTGCTTCCATGTTCTCCATTCCCTTTCTTGTTATGAGTATTTTCCCTCAGTAAAGCATGCTTGCTTCCCTTTCTTTCTGCAAGCTCCCATCAAGTGCTGTATTCTGTGTTATCTCAGTCATGCTATTTTTCCCCTCAGAAGAGGGTTGGGACTAACCTCCCAAGACCTGTCTTAGAGAACATAAAATAGCAAACAATGGATCAGGAGCCCCATTATCTAGAGACAGGACCTTTCTCCATTGTCCCCAAAGCCAGGGCTGTGACTAGGGGCCTTTCCCAACCATGTGCTCCTGAGGCCCTTTCCCTTAGCAACATAAGACGCTGCCACCTTTCCTCATGCCTCATTCCCTGTACCTTAAAATCCAGAACCTCAAACTAAATTAAGACACATCCAAACCAAAATAACCCTGGCCACCATTCCCCAATATGTTTAATCTCCCCCTTTAAGAAGGTCAGGGAAAATCTTTGCTTTTGTTTTCATAGCCCCAGAACTCACCACAGTGTTTAACAAATGCTTTATGATTCATTCATTTATTCATTCAAAGAGCAAACTATAAAAGAGTGTACTGTCCTGTAGTACACATTGTCTGTGCCACTTATTTTTGGCATTTAAGCATATATCACAAATCCTCAACATTATCAGGGCATGGGTTCAAGGAGTAGGGAAATCTGAGGAATTTTTAAAAATACTTTGATATTCTGATAGATTTATGGCTTCATCTATCTATCTATTTGTATAATGTATGTTTACCATATCTAATATATACTATGTGTATGTCTTTTATAGTTCTTTTCCTGCACACTTCTTATTAACGTTCTGCCGACCACTCATATCCCTCCAGACTCTCTCCACTATGCATTAGTTGACCTAAGAGTGATCTCTCAGAGTGCTGTCTCTTCTCACCAGAAGAATATTTAAATTGATCTGCTTTTGCTTCAGAAAGAAACTTGACATTTAAAACACTACATAAGCTAACTTGTTCTTTTTATGCTTTCTGATTCTGGGTCCAGTTCACTGTCTTACCTGCGGCATCCATGCAAGATCAGGTACTGAAGGACAGGGCTGTCTATCCAACTGCCTGTCAAACTCAAGAGGGGGCATTCTACATCAGAAGTAGATGTTTATGTGAAAATACTGTCCCCATGGTAAAGGATCAGATTGGAGGAATACATTTCTCTTCTTTCCCTTTTCTTTTTCCCCTATTTTTTTCCTTTTCCTAATTCCTTTTTCTCTTCCTCCTCCCAATACCAGAAGGGTAGGGTTTGCTTCAGGACACACTGGCTTGAATTATAGAATCTAGACCGAACTTGTCTAAACTGGGGAGCCTGAGTTAAAGGAGGCTGCAGCAGGAACCCTTCCAAACAGGCCTTGATATCTTAACTAGAGCATGGGAAACCTTAACTCAGTATGTGTGCCAAAGGTAGTGCATAGGTGATGATATTCAGTGACAAAGCCACTGCTACCAGTGCCATGGGCAAAACTGCAATACGGGCAATGTTTATCTTTGGCATCTTTCCACCTCCCTTTCTGAACCCTTGGCCTCCTTTGCCTTGTTTCCCAGGTTCTCTTTGCCTTCGTGCTGTCATGTTTCCAACTTCACAGAAACTTAAACTTCTTAATTCAACAGTGCTCTTTCTCCTATTCTGTCCCAATCAAAATTTTTACCTCCTGAGAATTATCTTAGCCCAAATGTTGGTCTTGACAGCTAAGTAATGCAATTTATAAAGGACTAGAGCTGAAGTCAGGAGTTTAAATCCCTCTCCTAGCTGTATGGCCCTGGGTAAGTCATATCATCTCTGCATGCCTCAGTTTCCCTAGCTGTAAAATGGAGATGATAGCACCTAACTCCCAGGGTTGTTGTAAGGATAAAAATGAGATGATATTTAATCTTAAAAGCTATGTAAAGGGGTGGCCAGGTAGCACAGCGAGTAAGAGCACTGGCTCCAGTGTTGGGATGACCTGGGGATCGAATCTGGGCTCTGATACTTAGCACCACACCCAGAAATAACTGGCCGTGTAACCTTGAGCAAGTTACTTAACCCCGATTGCTTAAAAAAAAAAAGCTATGTAAATATTAGATTTTCTTATAATATGATTATTTTGTTAGAGTGATTCAAACTATAGTGTGAAATGTCAAGGTTCCCCTACCCTTTGGGGTTCTAAGAACTCTCTGCCAGGAGGAACAATACCTGGTCCAATTGAACCTTCTGCCTGTGCCACAGTTGTGACACTGCTTACCAAGTCTGATTTAGAGGACTTTGGGGGCTGGGTAGGGGGGGAGTCAGAAACACTGTATTAACAGAGCCAGAATTTACAGGGAGATTTATGCCCCTTTTAGGGCTACCTAGACTTTCCAAGGAGACCACTCAATCCAAGTCATGCCTTATCTGCATCACTCTCCTGAGGGAGAACAAACTATAGGTCCCATTGTCAGTTCAGACTCTGCCTCACTAGTCTTTGCCTTCTTAGATGCTGAATCAGATTATTAAGCACATCCATACCTCTCTTATCTCTCCTCTACTGGACCCAGATGACTCTGGAGGAGAAAGTGAGGCTGGTGACCTTGCACAGCCCTCCCTCACTATAATCCAATGCACTTGCAAGTCGCGGCATCATCTTCCTGATGTCCTGGTCCTCTTTGAGAATGAAGAACAAACAACAACAAGCCATTATGCTGGGGAGTTTGGTTCTGTCCTGTTCCTTGGCCCAAATCTGACCTCTTGGTCCACCAATCCTCCCCAGATTTCTATTAACTCGACCAGTTGTCTGACCTAGCTCCTTCATAACCAACTGCTACCAATTCTGTCCAATGGCCCTTTCGTTTCCATCATACTTCTGCTTTAAAAGTGCCTGAAGGTGGGGCGGCCAGGTAGCACAGCGAGTAAGAGCACCGGCTCCAGTGTTAGAACGACCTGGAGATCGAATCCCAGGCTCAGATACTTAGCACCCACCCAGAAACACCTGGCCGTGTAACCTTGAGCAAGTTACTTAACCCTGATTGCTTTAATAAAAAAAAAAAAAAAGTGCCTGAAGGTGCCAGCCTGACCACAATTAGCCATCAGGAAGGATTATCAGCAGAAGAGCAGCAGGACCAGAAGCCCCAGGGTGCAGGAGTGAGGTTCGATTTTTCTGTGCCTTCATGCTGCCAGAGATAGAATTAAGAAGCACACATAAAAGAAGGAGGGTCAGTGTAATGCAGCTGCTTTTTCTAACCTGGCCCCACAACTGCCACTATCTGCTGTGTAAGTGAGCAGTATCAAGGGAAGGAGTAGGAGGGCTTTGCAGTGCCATTAGCCAGTGTGGTCACTGTGGTCAGGGATTCTTCTGGTCCCTTTTCTTCTGTCTATCTTTTTTCTTGATTTGTCATTGTTCACTAGTTTCAGGTGTGTCTAACTCTTTGTGACCCCATTTGGAGTTTTCTTGACAAAGATACTGGAGTGATTTGCTATTTTCTTCTCCAGCACATTTTACAGATGAGGAAACTGAGGCAAACAGGGTTAAGTGACTTGCACAGGGTCACACAATTAGAAAGTGTCTGAGGATGGAATCAAACTCAGGTCCTCCTGACTCCAGGGTCAGCATTCTCTCCACTGTGCTACCTAGTCATCATATTATGTGTATTAATCAAACACAGTTACACAAACAGACCTTAGAGATCCAAGTGAGAACTGTTCTTCAAAGTAGACACTTCAGGAGATGATGCAATTGTTTCAGCTCTGCTGCCATTGTTTAAAACATTTTAATAACTGTCCTTTTTGGAGCTACCTTTGCAGTCAGTTTATGAACCATATGAACATATCAGTCCCATTATATCCTAAAAGTGAAAGACTCTCTAGGTAAAATTTCCTAGGCAAACGGAGGAAGGACAGAGCTCCCTGAGGGCTTCACCTTTTGGATGCCTGACGTGCCTCAGAAAGTTACCAAGTTTTTAGTCACAGGCATTTGTCATTATAATAGAAATTATTTGATTCTGGTATGTGAATCCCTGTTTGTTTTCTCCTGTCCACTGAGTTTAGAATGGACTTTCCTACTCTTTTTAAAGGTAATTGGGGGGTTAAGTGACTTGCCCAGGGTCACACAGCTAGTAAGTATCTGAGGGCAGATTAGAACTCAGGTTTTCCTGACTCCAGGGCCAGTGCTCTATCCACAGTACCACCTAGCTGCCCCCTACTCTTAATCTCTGTTAAAGTCCCTATCTTCCTTTAATTCAAGTGCAATAGGATCCCTGATGCCGTCCAGGAACTCTCCATGGGGAAATGATCTCTCTTTAAATTTCTCATAGCACTTTGCCTGGCTTTCTCCTCTGCATTCATTTCACTCTTCTTTGGCACCTGTGTACATATGTATTGCCCTCTATTTGACTGTAAGTACTTGGAAAACAGGGAATATATTTTCTATCCTCTGTATCTTTGGCACAGTGCCTCCTTACACAGTAGGAACTGAATAAATACATGTCTATAAAATATTGTATAGGTTTTATTTATATAACCTATCACGTATTACTATTATTACCTATTTATTTATTCTAAAGGAAAATTCTGATGGGAACTATGGTGACATGGTTAAGAGTTGTGTATCTGTTTTTCAGACATTCATTGACTAAAGTAAAAATATCTGGTAGGAATGACTGTGATTGAGCAATGCCTTCCCAGAAACTGTGATATATGTTCTCTGGGGCCCACTGTCAATGTAAATACTATTTGTCCTCTTTTAAGAACCACCCTACTAAACACGACAGACTCTATTACCCAACCATTGGGACAAAAGCGACATCACTCTCATGATTAATAAGGAGGAAATTCCACAAGAAAGTGGCACTCCTTGAACATTAAGGTAGAAATCATGTGTGACTAGTAGGAGAGCAGACCTAAAGTTTCTTCCTTTTTCTGAGTTTGTGATTTCTTAATAATCACTGCTGTGGCAATAGAAGTTGTTCTTTTGACCTTATTTTTTATTATTTCTCACAGGGATGACATCTTCTAGAAAAGAAAGTAAAAAATTAAAACAAAATGCTGCTGAATGGGTCCAAAAATTGGATGATTTTGTCCATCTGGAAGAGCTCTTCTACCCATTTATGTTCATATGCATTAAAAACATATGTAGCTTTTATTTCTTGGTCTTACTAATCCATTGACTTCTGGGGTTGGAATGTTATTAAGGCACAAGTTTTATTATGCCTAATTTGAAAGCTGGCTTTAGTTATCTGCAGTCTCTCTGGCTCACATCTGTTGACTTGACATACTGAAAATTCTGGTTACATAGAAATCCTAGATCAAATATTAGGCATCCTTCTAGGACTCTGAAAATCAAGATTCTCAATGGGGATTCTTTGCCTAAACACCTCTCTTTTGGATAATTTTACTGAAGATCTGGATGACTTATCTCTTTATGAAATTGTTGCAGCTCTTTCATGTGTGTGTGTGTGTGTGTGTGTGTGTGTGTGTGTGTGTGTGTGTGTAAAACCCGCTTTATCTGTTATTCCCATTATTCTCATTGGTTTCTTTGCCTTTGTCTCCCTGGAAATTGCAAACTTCCTCTTAGATCTAACCCTGTTAACAAATCATGTAGACTAAATAGCAAAAGAAATATCAAAAGCCAAGAAATATTTACTTAAAAATGGCAAGTGTACCAATGCATAGCAATACCTCTGGCTCAAACAAATCATCTCATCTCTTCCATGCACTCATCTTCCAACCTCTCTCTCCCTACAAATCCCTAGAATTGAAAAATTAGTATTCTGATCTCTCCCTCACACTTTTACCACACCTTAAGGAAGGAGGAATCACACATTTCATTCCCTCTGCTTACATTGATCTCTCAACACAGGAAGAAAAAGAGATTATTAAATTACTCATAACATTTTCTAGGAAAGCTGGTGACTCCTATTGTATGGGATACAGTGCAATTGAATGGGGAACTAGATGATGCCTGGAACTCTTTTCTGTAGCTTAGTCATTTTGAATGAAATGGTAGGCAGTGATCTCAGAAATTTTCCATCTTCCTTATGGTATAGAAATATATGAAATTCAACAGGAAAACAAAATGGGATGAGTAAAGATTAAGAGGTACAGCAATACTGGGAGCCAATAGCCACTAGGAAAACAAACTTCCTGATTTTAAAGGGGAGATTAAAAAGAGAAAAAAAAGAAAAAAAGTAAAATCTAAGGGATGCCTATTAATTAGAGAATGACTGAACAGAGTATGCAAAGTGTAGTGGTATGTGAATGGCATGTGAATGTAGGGGAATATTATTGTCACATTGGAAATAACAAAAGAGAGGACTTCAGAGAATAATGGGTAGTATGAACTTATGCACCGTGAATTGAACAGAACCAGTTAGGTGGCATAGTGGATAGACTACCAGGCCTGGAGTGAGGAAGACTAATTTTTCTGAGTTCAAATCTGGTCTCAGATACTTGCTAGCTGTGTGACCCTGAGCAAGTCACTTAACCCTGTTTGTCTCAGTGTCCTCATCTGTAAAATGAGCTGGAGAAGGAAATAGCAAAGCACTCCAGTATTTCCACCAAGAAAACCCCAAATGGGCTCACAAAGAGTCAGACATGACTGAAAAATGATTGAACGGAAAGAAAACAACTTATATAAGGAGAGCAACATCATAAAGAAAAACAACTTTGAAAGACATGAAAACTTTGATGAAGTCAATGACCAAATACATCTCCAAAAGACCTATGAGGAAGCATGTTACCTATCTCCCAATAGAGACGTAATTAACTCAGGGTACAGAAAGAGACATCCATTTTTGGACACAGCTACTACAGATTCATTTTGCTTGTCTGTGCCTATTCAACACAGCTAGGTGGTGCAGTGAATAGAGCACTGGGTCTAGAGTTAGAAAAACCTGAATTCAAATCCAGCCTCAGACATTTACCAGCTGTGTAACTCTGGACAAACCATTTAACCTCAGTTTCCTCATCTGTAAAATGGAGATAATGCTAACACCTACCTCCTAGGGTTGTTATGAAGCTCAAATGAGATGATAATTGTGAAGCACTTAGCAAGTGTCTGGCACATTATATAAGCACTATATCAATGTTAGCTATTATTATATAGGTTTTTTTTTTCTCTTTGTTTTTAATTGGGAAGCAGTTCTTTTTTGGGTGGATATTTAGCAATAAGGAAGCAAAAAGAAAGAGGGTTATTGAAAAATTTTTTTAAGCAATCAGGGTTAAGTAACTTGCTCAAGGTTACATGGCCAGTTATTTCTGGGTGTGGTGCTAAGTATCTGAGACCGGATTTGATCCCCAGGTCATCCCAACACTGGAGCCGGTGCTCTTACTCGCTGAGCCACCTGGCCGCCCCTAAGCAATTGGGGTTAAGTAACTTGCTCAAGGCTACCTGGCCAGGTGTTTCTGGGTGGATGTTAAGTGTCTGAGCCTGGGATTCGATCCCCAGGTCATCTTGACATTGGAGCTGGTGCTCTTACTCGCTGTGCTACCTGGCCGCCCCGAAACATTTTAAAATGTACAGAAGAGAATAGAAGGATGTTCAAAAGAAAGCAGAGATAAGAGGGACAATTTGGGGTTTTTAAAAATATATTTTATTCCCCCCCCCAATAACATGCTAAGATCATTTTTTAACATTTATATTTTAAAAAAATATTTGAGTTTCAAATTCTCTGCCTCCCTTCCTCCTTCCTCTTCACCCTCCCCTAGATGATATGCAATCAGATATAGATTATACATATGCAATCATGTAAAACATTCCCATATTAGTCATTTTGTACAAGAAGATTCAAATAAAAGAAAAAGAAAGTGAAAAAATAGCATGCTTCAGTCTATATTCAATCAGAATCAGTTCTTTCCCTGGAAGAGGATAGTGTGCTTCACCATTAGTCTGTTGAGATTGTCTTGGATCATTGTATTGCTGAGAATAGCTAAGTCATTCACAGTTGTTCATCCTAAAATATTGCTGTTGCTTCATACAAAGTTCTCCTGGTTTGGTTCACTTCATTTTGTATTAGTTGTGTATGTCTTTCCAGGTTTTTCTTCTATCACAATCATAAACCACAGCTTGTTTAACCATTCCACAATTGATGTTTTCAATTTCTAGTTCTTAACCACCACAAAAAGAGCTGCTATAAATATTTTTGTACAAATATATCTTTTCCCCTTTTTTTTATGTCTTTGGGATATAGACCTAGCCATGGTATAAGCAGGACAATTTTGGAAAGAACATGAGAAATATAACTTATGCTTTTTTTTCTTTGCCTTTTAGAGGGCAATTGGGGTTAAGTAACTTGCCCAAGGTTACATGGCTAGTTTTTTTGTGTGGGTGTTAAGTGTCTGAGTCCAGAACCAAACTCGGGTTCTCCTGACTCTGGGGCCGGTGCTTTACTCACTGTGCCACCTAGTCACCCCTAATTTATGCTTTTTAAAGAAAGAAAATTGGGGCGGCCAGGTAGCACAGTGAGTAAGAGCACTGGCCCCAGTGTCGGGATGACCTGCTGATCGAATCCAGGCTCAGACACTTAGCATCCACCCAGAAATACCTGGCTGTGTAACCTTGAGCAAGTTGCTTAACCCCAATTGCTTAGGGGTGATCAGGTGGCTCAGTGAGTAAAAGCACCGGCCCCAGTGTTGGGATAACCTAGGGATCGAATCCAGGCTCAGATACTTAGCACCACACCCAGAAATAACTGGCTGTGTAACCTTGAGCAAGTTACTTAAGCCCAATTGCTTTAAAAAAGAAAGAAAGCAAGAAAATCAAGCAGTACAAAACGGAGATTCACAGTTTTATATTGAATCTTCTTTTTGCATTCAGCTATGTATATTTAAATGTGTATTTTTTATGTTCAAGTTCAGAATAAAAATAATTTTAAAGAATACATTCTATATAGATCACTTATTCTATAAACAGCAAATACAGGAAATTGAAGTCTAACAATTCTTCTTCATATGTGCCCTCTTTTGGTGATATCTTCCATTTCTATGGGTTCAGTTATTGGCACAAAGTAGATGATTCCTAAATCCTCTCCTAATATCTCACCTGCATTCTAATACTCACATCTAATTGCATCTGCATTTGAATATCTCTTCAGTACTTCAAACTCAACCTGCTTAAACAGAATCCAGGAGAATGGTAGAGTGGATGGACTGTTTCAGCATAAGTCAGGAAGTCTTGGGTCTAAAGCCTCTGACATTTAATAGCTGTGTGACTCTGGACAAGTCACTTAACAAAAGAAGAGAAAGATTTCTAGTAACAAGTTGAGAGATTTCTAGTTGAAAGATTTCTAGTAATGAGTTTTCACATGTTCTCTGCCCAAGTTTCTCATTACCTTTTTACTTTAATTTGTGCCTACTATCCTTTATAGACTCTGTGTATTTGTGGGAGAGGGTATAAAGCTACTCTTGAGCAGCTTTCCAGAAGAATGCTGCTGTGAACAGCTTTCAAGATTCTGATTACACAGTATAGTGAACATTCTATTCAAAAACAAATCAGAGCAAAACATTCACAGAAAATCAAGGTACAGAAAATCAAAATACAGCGTTCACTATGTCACAAATCAAAACTTATCACTAAAATGGCTACATAGTTTTCACCAAAGTGGTCATGTAGTTTTAAACAAAGTACATTCATTTAGTCAATCACAAAATCCTTAATTCAATCACAAAGTGCAAAAGTCAAAGTTCTCCACCCTTAGGTCACAGTAAATCATAATCTTCTCAGTCAGTACACAGCATCCAAGCAAAATCTTCTTTCAGCTTGACTTGAGGCTGGCTCTCAGCTTCCATGGTTCCTCTTCCTTGGTACCAGCTCCAACTGTCACCTGGGTTCAAAGGTAAGCAGCTCCCAGTTCCTTGTCCAGCTCCTTGTCCACTTCTTTGTCAAGTTCCTGTTCCATATTGAAGTTCACAATGTCCAGTCCACCTCAAGTCCTTCACAGTTTCTGTTTTTGGGAAGACAAAGCTTGACAGAGCCACAATAATATTCATACACATTCCTGGCACCATCATCAATTCACTATCTGCCTGTGAAATCAACTCTGACCCACCAACAAGGTCTGAGAACTCAACACAAATAATTAATACAGAAATCAACACAGACTCACAGACAAGGTCCAAGAGGTCAGCACAAATCATCAGTAAAGTCCCAGGGCCTCCAAAACCCTCCTCCAGGTCTTCTGTAAACATACAACTAGAAAATCCTCTTTCAGGTCTTCCAGTAAGGTCCCAAGGCTTCTGTACAAAGTATCACAAACAAACATCAACACAGACAGAGCAGACAAACAGAGTGCTGGGATACTACGAGTTTTCTCCTCCTTGACTCTGCCACCACAAGAGTCCTCTTCTCAGTTCTGCTGTCTCTAACCTTATATACGGAAATTCTCCTTATATATGGTCATTAGCTCCTTCCCTTCCTGTTGCAGGAGTTCATGAGTTCTAGGGTTCACAAGTTATGGGGTTCACATGTTCTGTTTCTTAACAGACTTGCTACAAGTCTCAAAAGAAACTTGAACTGAAACAAGGTGTTAATTTAATAGCTGAAACAAAGTGTGAACTACTTCTGTGCTTGCCATTACAGAAGATGCCCTTGATTTTGTTTTGGTAGGGGAGGAGAATGTTTTTGCAACTATTTTTCTTGCTATGCTTTCTTAACAAATCCTTTTTCTAGAAGCAAGTACAGTCATTATCAATGGAGAGAACATGATGATACACACTCAGGATCAACAGTACTAGAAACCCAGGCCCTTAGGGTTGCCCTGAGACTTTGAGAAGAGTAAATAGTCAACCTGCCTTCTGTGGATCCCAAACTACAAGAGTGGGTGCATGTTGGAGTAGACCCACAGGGGGTGCTATATGCACATAAGTATGCAAATCAGCTAGGTTTTGAGCTGGTCACCATCAAGAGAGGTGTCAAACTCAAATAGAAACAGAGGCTACTAGACCATAAATGAGGATCCCTGTCCCTGTGTATTGACTTAGAGAACCACACATGAACATTATCTATGTTCTATAGTATTTTAATTTTATTTATCATTCATTTATATGCATATATTTATTTATCTTTACTTTATCTAATTTATTTATTATTTATTTCATATTTATTCATTTTATCTATATAATATTTTGTTATATACATATTTTTTTTAGCAGTCGGGGTTAAGTAACTTGTTCAAGGTTACACCAGCCAGTTATTTCTGGGTGTGGTGCTAAGTATCTGAGCCCAGATTTGACTCCCAGGTCATCCCGACACTGGAGCCGGTGCTCTTACTCACTGAGCCACCTGGCCGCCCCTAAGCAATTGGGGTTAAGTAACTTGCTCGAGGTTACACGGCCAGGTGTTTCTGGGTGGGTGCCAAGTGTCTGAGCCCGGGATTCGATCTCCAAGTCATCCCGACACTGGAGCCGGTGCTCTTACTCGCTGTACTACCTGGCTGCCCCTATTTTGTTATTTATTTTAAATATTCCCAATTACACTTTAATCTGATTCCTGTCCCAGCAATACTGGCCACGTTTGACACCTCTGACCTGCCTCTTTCTTAAGAGAGAAATGTAAATATTATCGACAATTGCTGAGCTGCCTGACTCCTTGAATAACTTCCTTATCCTACTCCTCCTCTTGTTTCTTCTATTTATATAAATTCTTTAAGGCTTGCATAATGTGATACAGAAGAATCTTTCTGGATCTAGAAGACTGACATCATGGAAAAGTGGTATGCCTATTGCCACCACAACCAGACATTCCAATTCCTTCTAAGTATTAAAACATAAGGGCAGCTGATCAGGGGTTTTCCTGATTGCTTTGATGAACTTCCCAGTTCCCTAGATGAACTTGCAGGGTGTGTGTGTGTGTGTGTGTGTATTTTCACCTTTAGGGCATCTGATAGGCATTACCCTGTGGGGAATGTGGGCATGCCCATTTGGTAGCTTGTTTGAAGGACAAAGGATGACTCTTGATTTTGTTCCATGGACCTAGGATGTATCAAAATGACTGGCTAAGACTCTGGGAAGATGGACTCTTTTTGGTGGAGCTCTCCCTTTCCACTGACCTATAAAAGTGAGATAACAGACTTTCTTGGCCTTCTCTCTTTTTTAGATTTTCCATTTTGGGAGACAAACTCCCCTTCCTCTTCTAGGAATCATTGCCACGAGGGCCATGGGAATTACATATATTTGTCTATTGCATAGGCCAAGAACCGTAATCCTGATACACTTACTCAGTCCAAGAGATAGATGGAAGCCACTGGGATGATAGAGTTTCTGCTTGAAATACATGTAAGAGAGACGATGAACTCATTCACATGGCCCAACAGGTGAATTCATGAACAATGCTCCTTGACCCTAAATTTCTTGTGTAGAGGAGGGGAAATTTTCATTTCCTAGTTATCACAACCCCAAATCCAACCATCTAGCCAAGAAAAGGAAGCCTTGGAGTTTATCTCTTAAGTAAACCCCAGTTCAAGAGTTCAGAGACCTGGCCTTCTAGATGTTCCAAGCTTTGCCTTTGGGAGTGAGCCTTTCAGATTGGACCCAGACTTCCTGAGTCCAGAGTCTTGGGGCAGGGGAAGGAAAGAGAACATAGTTTCTCGAAAAATGTAAATTAAATAGCTATACTGATCTCTGTAGTAGCTTCATCAACAAAAATCTTCTCAAAGTGTCTATTACAAATCACAACAACTGTGAATTCTTTTATATATATAAGTGATTTAGTAGTGCAGACCTTATCCTAATAGAGCACTTTTTTTCCCTGGTAATATAGAGAATACAGCATAGAAATGGTTCTAATGATTTCTAAGGTTTTTTTTTCTGATGTAGAATTTTAAACTCCACTTTTTGGTAATCAGGGAGGATTTTTCTGAATAAATTTGTTTATTTGCCGGGACAGGGAGGATATTGAAGGAGATGTCTTTTTTTTGGAGGGGGGAGGGTAAGGCAATTGAGGTTAAGTAACTTGCCCAAGGTCACACACAGATAGTTAAGTGATAAGTGTCTGAGGCTGGATTTGAATTCAGGTCCTCCTGACTCCAAGGCAGGTGCTCTATTCACTGTGCCACCCTGAAGGAGATGTCTTTAGTTTATAGGAGAAAACATTCCAGAAGGTAGTAAATCCTCTTTGCTCACCACATTTATAGCTGTATGGCAGGCATACCCTCTGGCATGCCTTTGTGGGAAATCACATGAGAAGTTTGCAATAGCTGACTTATGTATTCCCTAATTCTGAAGCTGCACTTACCTCTTGATTAGCCTATGTTTTATTTGATTTTTTTTTAACAAAGGACAAACTTGTAGAGGCATTTCCTAACTGAACTCATATTTCAACTTGCTCTAGGTGACCTGAACTATGCCACATACAGGTGTGTGCAAGTCAATTTATGCTCAGGTTTCAACATTCCTTTTCCTTCTAATTATCAGCACTGGAGTCTGAATTTGCTCCTCACATGCCACCTCCCTCCCCCAGTCCACATACACACACACACACACACACACACACACACACACGACTCATTTGATCCTTATAAACCTCTGAGAAGGCAATACATGGGATTTTACTTTGCAGTAAAGAGTTTGCTATTGAATTACATCAGACTAGCAGAAAGCTGAAAATAAACAGATAGAGAGATAGGCAGATAAATGAATGATCTGTTTTATCAATCTAAAAAAAAATCCACCAGCCCAGGGACTCAGAAAAGATTGGTTGTATATCTGATTCTATACAGAACACATGACTTATTAAAGTACCAAAGAAGGAAGTCATGTTTTCAAATTCAATTTCCCCATCTGCCAATTTGCTTTAGGTCAGATTTCAATTTCTTAACTTGTTAATTTTCACGGTCAGATGACACAATAGTGCTAATGTTGAAAGCATTACAAATGTAATGAAATCTGAGTCTTCCAGGTAGAAGGCAAAGGAAGAGGAGGAAAGGGAGGAGAGGAGGCTCAGGTCCTTCTATAAATCTATTTCCAAGACATTTCTTCATGCACCATCAAAAATTAAAAAAAAATATTGATCTGAGAGCTTGGGCAACTCCATTTGTTTTTAGTCATAGGTCTAATTCTCTCTTTTCTCAAGACTCCACTGGTCAAGTTTCAACAATTTTTTCAATTTATTTCAAGTTAGTAAGGAGGGTTGAGCACCAGTAAGCCTTAATTACAGAAGAAAATTAGACCTTTTAAAAATGGTTCTCTGTTAAGGACAGTTGTGAATGGCTTGTTTTATTCTGTAAGCTGATCTGGAATGTACTTAATAAAATTCTTTCGCTCACTGAAAACTGCTGACTAAAGTACAGCGGTTGGTTTAATAATGTAGGTAACTGCTCAAGTCCTGTTGTGCTAATCATGTATGTGAGTGTTGTGCCCCCAAACTGGGATGGACAAAGAAGAGCAAGAATAATGAAAAATGGTTCTTAAATATTTAGGTAGGTATTCTCAAAAGATATAAACGCTTAAAGCTTTCAGGAACACAATATTACAGATTTAGTCCTAGGCATGCACAACTCATTTCATTAGGGTTTGCTTCCTAACCCCACTACCTAGGGGGTCAGATAGTCTAACTAGTTAATTAATTTTGAGACTAACATTTATTACTAAATTTAAAAAGATATTTTTATTTAACAAACTAAAGAAACATGTAAAAATAAATTTTAAAGAAATTGGCAACCAAATTTTTTTAAAGATATAAACTTAGGGGCAGAGCCAAGATTGGGGGTGGGGTAAGGGAAGGGGATTTAAAGGCAGTGACTTGCCTGAGCTCTCCTAAATTCCCCTCCAAACAAAAATAACACTTCAAATAGAATCCTAGAGTAGCAGAACCCACAAAAGGTTGAAATGAAACAATTTTCCAGTTTAGGACAACCTAGGAAGTCAGCAGGAAAGATCTGTCTCAGCAGGGTGGTAGATGAATCTAGAGCCCAGTGCTTTGGAGGAAGCTCACCATTGGTGGTGGTGGTTTCAGGCACTCTCAACCCATTGACAGTAAGCAGGTCTGACAACTGGTCGAAGTTTATAGGGTATCCTTTGCTGCTACTGGATGCAGGACTTGTCACATTACTCATGTGCATTTCCAGGGTATAGTTCTAGAACTAAGAGGTGTACTAACTTACCATTGCTTGTGACCACAGGGGTGTAGGGTCCCTGGTTGCAGTTCTAGGGTACAGAAGAGTTCTTGTGGCTTCTCACAGACCATAGTATAGGACAGGAGAGCAGTGATCAAACCTCTTCTTACATCTACCTTGGAAGAATTGGAAACCTACAGATTCCCCCAAAGCTAGCTCTGAAAACAACAGCAAGAAAGGCTTGAAACTTGAGGCAGTATCCTCTCCACTCAGGGAGCAGAGCCCAACTTAAACATTAAGTTATAGGTCAAAAAATAGACTGGAAAATGAACAATTTTTGTTAATTGTTATTTAACAATTGTTAAATATTGTTATTTAAATTATCAAATTTGATTTAAATAAATTTAATTATTAATTAATTGACTATTTTTGTTTTTATTAATATAAATATATTCTAAATATAATATAATATAAATGATATGATTATTAATTAATTAAATAAAAATTATTAAAATTGTTATTTAAGAAAATTTAACAAAGCAAATTTTGTTAATTGACAGCACTGTATTCTGAATTTTCAGAATAAGACTAAGTCCTCCTCTACATAACAGCCCTTCCAGTACTTAAAGATGTTCCTGTCCTCTTCAGTCAAAACATCCTTAGTGTCTTAACTTATTTTCCTACAGTATAGTCCCTCACTATCTTGTTTTCCTTATTCTGGATTTCATCTTGTCAATGTCCTTCCTAAAATTCAATCAACATTTATTAAGCACCTACTATGTGTCAGAGTTTTGTGTCAGGCACTAGAGATAAAAAGACAAAAATAGAATAGTCCCTGTTCTCAAGTGGCTTACATTATACTGACCGGCTTATGTTTGACTATAAAATATGGTGCTTAGAAATGAACACAACATTTCAAATGTTTACCCATGACAGAATATAGAAAGATCAATCTTTCTTTTTTGATTTTAACCTGGCTTGGAAGTTTCACCCCTCTTCAGTAGAGGAGGCTAAGAATTTTAGTTATCGATAAATACTCGTTTAACTGTTGTCACTCTAAATGTGAGATGTCTGAACAAGAACCTACCAGAACTGTATAGCATAATTATATCATCAATATAAATGAAAAATCAAGCAAGTTGCAGTCTAACAGAAGCTTATGCACTCAACAACTGTGGTAGGAGGTTACAAATATTACTCAGAAAAAGACAATTGAGAAGACATGAATAGCTTGCTACTAATGCATGTGTCTGCCTTTACAAGATCAGTCTTTCTTATTCTGTGCACTAAGTTTCTATTCATGTAACCTAAGAATGGATTTGGGTAGTTGTTGCTGTTTTTGTTTTGTTCCAAACATGTCGCACTGTTGACTCACATTGGGCTGGTCCTTTTCAAATGAATTTTTGCTGAGTCACATCTCCCTTAGCCCATCTATATCTATGTAGTTGAATTCTGAGTTCAAACACAGGGCTTTAGATTTATCCCTATTAAATTTAATCCTACTAGATTCAGCCCAGTGTTCTATTTCATTGAGCTACTTTTGTAGCCTGATTCTGCCATCCACGGTATTTGTTATACTTATCAGTTTTTGTGTAATCCAAAAATTTGATATGCAATTTATTCAGATTACTGATAAAAATGCTGAAAAGAACAAGACCAAGGATTGAGACTTTGGTAGTGCTCCACTGGAGACACCCACTCAGATTTCTATCATAATCTTTATGACATCTATTCTACCCATTCTGAAATTTTACCTAAGTGTACCATTATCTTGTCCACAAGAATATTATAAAAGATTTTCAAATGCCTTATTGAGTTCCAGATATCCTATGTCCAAGGCTTTCTCCTGACCTACCAGTTTAGTTTGTCAAATAGGAAATGAGGTTGGTTTACAGCAGGGGATTTTTTTTTTAAAGCAATAGGGGTTAAGTAACTTGCTCAAGGTTACATGGCCAGTTATTTCTGGGTGTGGTGCTAAGTATCAGAGCCCAGATTTGATCCCAGGTCATCCCGACTCTGGGGCAGGTGCTCTTACTAGCTGAGCCACCTGGCTGCCCCTAAGCAATTGGGGTTGAGTAACTTTCTCAAGGTTACATGGCCAGGTGTTTCTGGGTGGGTGCTAAGTGTCTGAGCCCGGATTCGATCCCCAGGTCATACCGACACTGGAGCCGGTGCTCTTACTCACTGTGCTACCTGGCCGCCCCTCATTAACTTAAAAAAAATTTTTTTTGACAAGTGTATTTTTATATAAGTGGCTACCTTTGTAATCCTATGGTTTTTTTTTTTTTGCTTTTTTGGAGGGCAGTTGGGGTTAAGTGACTTGCCCAAGGTCACACGGCTAGTTTTTTTTTGTGTTAAGTGTCTGAGGCCAGATTTGAACTCAGGTCCCCCTGACTCCAGGGCTGGTGCTCTATTCACTGCGCCGCCTAGCTGCCCCTATGTATTTTATTTTATACATTTAAAACCATTGTTCCACAAAAGGTTTCATAAACTTCACCTGACTGGTAGAGTAGTCCATCACATACACACATACACATGCACACACACACACACAGAGTTAAGAACCTCTGTTTAGAGTGATTAGCTATTGATGGCCTTATGCTGCCTTTTAGTGATCACTGCCTCTATGGTGCTCACAAAAATATCCCTTTAATCATTCTGAAAATTTGCCAACAATGGAAGTCAAGTTTACCAGGTTATAGCATGAAGAATGAATCTAATCTCTCTTTGAAAATTAGGACAATCCTAGAGCATCTCTCCCATTTGGTGCTCTGGGCTATAATTAACTTGGTTCTCATAGTTCTGAACTCTTACAGGACTGTGCTAGTCTTTTTTCTTTTCTAACTAATCTTGGTTACCTGCCTTTGCTTCCATCTTCTGCACATGTCCCTTTCAAATATGAAATGGTGAATATTGTGAAATTATAAAGAACAAGCAAGTTATTTCTCAAATAAAAGATGTGACAAGAGAACTCCTTCTTGCTCCTTTGTAGAGGTCAGGGTGCATGAATGTGGAGCATTTCATATAAAGTTATATATTTTTTTGATGTTTTTTTCTCTTCTTTTAAAAAAATTATTATAAGGGATGGATCTGGGGGGGGACAAAGAGATACAGGAGGAAATCCTAGCTTTATAAAAACAAAAGATGTCAATAGAAATCTATTATAAAAATTAAAAAAAATATTCTTAGTTGGCTATTGAACTTCCTGCCCAGTTATATCAGTTTCCTTAGCTATCTCCCATCCCCTGCCCCATCGGGATTTTTGTGTTTGAGTTGTCAGAATTTTGTTCTCAAAGAGTGTCTCATCCCTTTGGACTTCTCTTGTAGCATCCTAGGCTATGGGGTGCTACCTGTGCTTTCTCTGAGCTCTTTGAAATCTGCTTTCCCAAAATCTAAGATAAGCTTCATCCCGTGTCTGGCATTATTTTCTTTGTCTATCAGCAACTCTAAGGTGAAAGAGTCACTTCTCAAATTTCCAGTCATTCTGGAGACTTAGGTAAAGAAAGGTTCTTCCTTCCTGGTGACCTGCCTAAATTCACATGGCAAGTTAGTAGCAGTGCCAAGACTAGAACATCCTGGTTTCTCCTAATGCAGGTTTCTCTGCACTGCAACACACATATCTCCATGTTCAAACCTCCCCCCCTCTACTTTCTGATCTCCATCTCTTATCTAATCCACAGTCAAATTCACATTCTTCTACACCTAAAATGTCTATAGATGGACTTTTCTTGGCAACTCTATCCATAGAAAGGACAAGTTATAGGCAAGGTTGGTCTTTAGTTCTGCATACCACCCTGTCCCTTTCAGTATATTCCTTTGTCACCCCACTTTTGGTGCCTACCTCAAATATCTCAATATCTAGAGACTGTCCTCCAATGGCCCCTCTGATATCCTAAGGATAGCCAAGGCTACAGTCACACTCTTGAATACCCAAATCTTTTCCATGACCAACTCTCTTCACTGAAATTTATTTGCCAATGGAAAGATGGATCTTTGACATAAATAGACTGTAGCATGTTATGAGTTGCACACAGGAAATAGCATTAAAGACTGCTGTTGGTAACAGAGGTCATACTGAAGAGACAAGGAACCCTGATATGGTGAAAGCAGTGTATCATTTGTCTAAGGAGGAAAGCTGAACATTCTCTGTCTCTAGGACAGCATGCCAAAAATACTTTCTTTGGCATGAGGTGGGAAGAATCTAATCTCCTATTGCCTTCCTCCTGAATGTTCTTTAGCTTTATGCTGTACTTTCTAGCAGGAATTCAGGAAGCCTGGATTCTAGTCCTGGTTTACTACTGGTCAGTTATAGGGCCTTGTGGCCTTGATCAAGTCATTTTACATTTTTGGGTCTTGGTTTCCCCACCTCTAAAATTAAAGGATCAGTTTAGATGACCTCCACAAAGTTCCCTCTAACTCTATTATATTCTATTTCCATTTTACTTTACTCCTTCCTATTCTATCTGCCCTGTCCTACTCTATTCCATTCCTTAACTGTTAGGGGACATAGCTGCTGGCGAAAGAGCCTTGCTTGCTTTAGTATGGTGAGTATGCTGAGAATAGAAATGCAGATATCTATGGATACCTGCCTTCTTCCTAGGTGGAATATCACAGCTGTGTCTCCTTGCAGGGGAGTGGTCCATGGCCAGGATAATACCAGCATATGGAAGAGAAGACAGTTTCTGACCCTCCTCAGCTTTATGACAACCTGCTTTCTCCACTATGGAGTGGGGAAGGGAGGAGATCACCATATGTTAACAATCAAACCTATGCAGAAACACATACACAAACACATCTTATTAGCCAGCTCAATCATCCAAAGCAAATCTTTAAACTTTATTTGAGGGGGGTAAGAAAGATAATCATGGAGAAGATATTGGGTCCACTGTTCTTCATCACCCTGAGGACAGAACAAAGGGAGCAGTTGAAATTTCAGCAAGAGAGATTGAGATGTGAGAACTTCATGAGGCAAAGTAATCCTGAGTCTATTAAGAAAGTGACTTTTATACTTCCTCAAACATATCCCTCTCAGCATCTCTTCTCTGAATTATCTACATTCTCAACAGCAAAACAGTGTTCAAGTTAATAAGCCAAGATAAGGTCCAAGAAGTGCAGAAATCCTCTCAGTGCCCAGGTAGAAAAAGAGATGCACATTTTCAGTAAATAATCTAGCTTAAAACTTTAATTATGGAATAATATTGTTTCATAAGAAACCCTGATTATTCAGGCCTCAGAGAAAATGGGGTGACTTGTAGAAACTGATGCGGAGTCAAGAGAGTTGAACCAAGAGAATAATCTCTAGTCAGGGTAATTTTGTTTTATCATTTTTTTCAATTAACAAGCATTTATTTTCTCTCCTTCTCATCCCTTCTTAATTTAAAAGGAAAAAAAAATGGGGCAGCTAGGCGGCGCAGTGAGTAAAGCACCGCCTTGGAAACAGGAGGACCTGAGTTCGGTTCTGGCCTTAAGACACTTAACACCCACACAAAAAATTAGCTGTATGACCTTGGGCAAGTTGCTTAACCCCAATTGCCCTCAAAAAACAAAAGGCAAAAAAGAAAAGAAAAAGAACTGCAACAAATATGCATCATCAAGCAAAATAAATTCCCACATTGCCCATATTAAAAAACATATATCACCTTCTGCATCCTGAATCCATTACCCCTCTGTCAGGAGGTAGGCAGCATAGACCTTTATCAATCCTCTGGAATCATGTTTGGAATGACCACGATCATGTAAAGCAAACAACACTGAAAGGCATCAGAACTGTGCACAGTGCAGCAACCAACCAACTTCCAAGGATTGATGATGAAGCAGAAGGCCTCCCTCTTCCCAGTGGAGAGGCAGAATACTAGAACTTTGAAAAGACTTTGTCAGACTTGGCTTATTTTGTTTAGTTGTACTTTGTTACTAGGGAGGCTTCTATTAAGCAAGGGAAGGGGAAGTCATAAGGAAGTGATAATGATGTAAGAAAGAAACAAGTATCAGTAAAAACATTTATTTAAAAAGACAAAAAAATTATATTTTGAAAAGAGAGGAAAAGTAGTCTCGGAATTATCTTCTATCAGTCTATTTATCATGGCCCCCAGGCCCTTTGGCGGATAACTCTTAAGATACATGGATCAGAAATCTCTCCAAGATACAATAGAATAGTTGGCACACTGCAGGGAAGAGATACAAAAGAGAAATGGAGAGCTGGAAAAAGAGGTGAGAGTTCCTGTCCTCAAATGACAGGTTTCCTAGGTTGGAAGATAGCATATTCACCCACACACCCACCTACTCTTTATCCGTGCCCCTAGCTAATGAGAGAGAATTTGATTGTTTTCATTTCAAAAACATGTTTTGTTGATACTTGTTGACTTTATATAACACTCTTCATGTCCATTCTTCAGATCTCATTAGAAATGGTATCAAAAGGACTAGGGATTCTTAATGAGGCATTGTTTTGACTGGACTGCTACCAAAGACCCTTCTGGTTCTGAGGTTTTGTGATTTTGTGATCCTTTCCTTCCTAATTTTTTACCAAATTGCAAAAAAATTTCCAGTCCTTGACCATTTATAAACTCTATGTATGGCTTTTTAAAATGTGACATTGACATTTTGTAAACATAAGATGAAAGTACTGTGTTTGTTAAATTGAATTTAAATTGAACTAAGTCCATAGAGTGCAGGCAAAGGGACATGGGCTTTTTAGACTGATCTAGGCTACTAAATAGTTTAATGACTTTAGAGAAGTCACATTCTCTTTGGGCTAGAGGATAGATTTAGCACTGGAAGGGACCACATCTAATTCAACTCCCTGAGACCCAGCAAGGTAAAGAAACATTTCCAAGGTCAAACAGAGAGTTAATATAAGAGCAAGGCTTCAAACCCAGTTCTTTTTTTCCATTGTATTGCTGTCTGGATTGGAGCCACTGAATTGGATTCCTTCCAATGACAAAATTTTATTCTTTGCGATAGGATGCTGACTGGATATACGTCATTACCTATATATCTCCTAAGATCTGATAAGAAACAAAACTTTTTTGTTTCCCTTGGGTGTTTTCAAGACTGAGATAGGCTGTTACCTGTCTTTGATGACCCAGGTACGATCCTGCCAGTTCAGATGCCAATGATCCTTTTCAGCCGATTCTCTACCCATGAATCATTCTACATGCATGAGTGAAACAAAGTACAAAGTGTGAGTACAAAGTGTGACTTTGAAAAAGACTAGCTCCCCATGCTGCACACACAGACCTTCATCTCATTAGAGTCTCAGCTCCCCCACAGTGAAGTTGTGTGAAATGAAAAGCACTGTGTTATTTTATTCCTGGGATTTTTTTTAAACCCCTGTGCTAATTGAGAGGTTATGTGTAGTAGAGAGAACCCTGAACTTGGAGAAAGGAAAGGCCTGGGTTAATAGTGCCATGGAAAGCATGCTGCATTTGGAGTTGGAACCTGGGTAGTGGTAGACCAAATGACCTGTAAGGCTCCTTCTGGTGCTGTCTGTGATCTCAATGTCTCCTCGAACATTCATGGGTACTTAAGTCACTGGGCTTCAGATTCTTTATCAGTAAAATAGGGATAACACCTATACTATACCTATACCTGCTTTATAATGTTGTGATGAAGCTCAAACAATTTTCTATCTATCTATCTATCTATCTATCTATCTATCTATCTATCTATCTATCTATCTATCTATCTATCTATCTATCTATTTATCTATGCCTTAATTTGTTATTCATGAAACTGAAATGGCTAGCAACTGGATTTCAATGAGTGAAGTCAAAATGGTAGGAGGGGCACTCAGCCAATGCCCACTGGCAGATCCTGGATAAGAAAGGTTCTGTGGCAGAAAGCAGGAGCATTTAGACTGCCAAAAATCAAAGTTTAACAAATAAACGTCATCCTGCCTTAGGACATCTAGCAATGATAACTCTATCTTTGCCAATATCAGCAGTAAAACAGGTGCAGAACCCCTGACCAGTTCTTTCCCAGACAGGACTGTGTTCAGAGAGTAGCAGTGGCCCAGGAAGCTGCATTTCTTGAAACTCTGGATTGAATTTGGAGCATTCCCAGGTAAACAGCATGCTGTCGGAGAGTAACATCCTGGGGAGTGTACCAAGCAGTTTGCTAGGCAGGCTTTAGGAATAGGCATGGAAAATCTCAGAAAATGTTCCAGCTGGACAGGACATAGAGATTACCTTGTCTAACCACCTCATTTCACAGATGAGTTATCTTTAAACAGAAATTATCTTTGGCCATTGGAGTCTCTTATCAATGATTGTGTGCTCCTGAACAGATAAGTCAAGCCAAGCCATTTTTACTGGGAACTCAGAGCTCTCCATAATAAATGTGGGGACTGCTTAGATGTATGCTCAGCTTAGGAGAACGCAATATATTTGCTCTCAATTCCTTCATCTTTATTTTATCCCCTTAAATAGAATGGAATGTCCATGTGGATTTGAACAGTTTCCCCTATGACAAAGCATTTTAAGAGATTGACATCTTTCTCCCAAGATATCATTGAGTTTAGCTGTTTTAGAACTTTCTGGAGACATTACAGAAACAGTACAGATATCTGCTTGCCATCTGTCCAGCCTCCATTCCACCCTCCAGATCACTGGACTTTGCTTCACGTATACTCCTGCCTCCTGTATCCCCTGAACCGGAGAACATTCTCTAGCATATTTAAACCTTTTGGTTCTGGAACTATGGCCCTGAGATCCTCCCTGTCCTGACTGGCGAACGTACTACATGGCTCCCTATGTCCAGCCAGCTTCAGGCATCCTTCAGATTCCACCCTGGCCACATTCTTGTCATCTGTTCTGCTCCCATCATACCCTGTTCTCCTCTGCTACCTCCTCTCCTCCTCATTCCTACTCCTCCCCAGCTACTTTTCCAGATCTGTAAGTATAATCAAAGCTGTTACTACTGGATAGGGATCAATAAACTACTCTATCATTGCACTCACCATCCCCGTGACTTCTGAAAGCAAAATATCATCCACCTGTATGTGTTGTCTACCCTTTTCGGAAGTCAAGCTCCTTGAGATCAGGGACTGGCTTCCTTTTATATTTCTATCCCTAGCGCTTACCTGTCTCTGGTACAGGGTGACTTCTTAAATACATTTTCAAATCATTTGTTCATTCATCAGATGTACATGAACAGAAAGGAAAAGCAAGACAAGAGTCGCCCAAACGCAGTGCAGACACATTTAGCAATAACAACCCATAGCTTATCTTGATAAAGAGAAGGACATTTAATCATTGCCATTTCTATGGATTCAATGTCTTCTGGCTGACATTTTGAGGTCTTTCAGAAATGTGGGCCTATTCCAAGGACATGCAATATTAGAATGAAGAAATCAGAGATCACTATCTATTTCTTCTTTTTTTTTCCCTCTCTGAGACCCTGACAATGATTCTTTGTAAGATGTCTCAGTACATTTGAGGAAGTTATACACAAATATTTTGCAGCAATCTGTCAAAGGCTGATTACTGCGATTTATATAACATGGATATTCTGTTTCATGAAAATCATGTGTCATAAAAAAATCTTGCAGGAAGGCCAGGACAATCTACTAGCTGCAGGATGTATCAAAGGTGAGGACTTTAAGGCTTGGCTTCTAAGGCTAGTACCCTCCATCATGGGATAAGGGAAGATGGGAGAGTGCGGGGAGGGAGGACACAATTGTGGTGATCAGCAGATTTACAGTGGAAAAAGAGATGGATCCAAATCCAGTGAGTAGCTGGAAATTATATATCCATTATGATGCCAAGCACCAAGAAATAAGACATGATCAAGGAGCAGGATGGTTTCAGTTCCATTAAGTATATCATAAATATATATAATCATGATATTTCATCGTAATGCATCTTCTTAAAATTCTTGAGTATGCACCAAAACTGACAATCAAAGAACAATGTGGAATAACAACATTTAATTACCCATAATAGTAAGACAGCACAAATCATTGATATCCAAAGGTTTGCCTTTTTCTAATTGTAATCAATAGTTTAAACTCTTACTCCCACCAAATATTTTATATTGATTAAGTATAATGATTAATATAGGATATATATTGAATATAATGATTAATGGGATACTATCATTTATTTCTTTGTCCACTTTCTGGTAAGAGTGATTATGACTAAAGACAATGACTTAAAGAGGAAGAAAAGGAGTCAGGAGTCCACATAAGCCCTAAGCCTATATAAAGTAGTTCTGGAGAACATCTGAGTATACCACAAGTATCTTCTGATAATGTTGTTGCAGCATAGAAGGCTTCCCTAATTGATTCTCAGAATCAAATGGTTGAGGCATATTTAGGTTTTCCATTCAGAAATCGTAGCTATAAATTATTTTATCTATTTACTACAAGGTTTTTACTCAAGAATCCAATTGGTACCAACCCTTTATTTTCTCAGAAATGGGGCTATCGATTAGATCTATCCTCTACCTTATTTAAGGAAGATTTTATATATATTGCTCAAGGTCACACGGCCAGTAAGTGTTAAGTGTCTGAGGCTGGATTTGAACTCAAGTCCTTCTGACTTCAGGGATGATGCTCTATTCACCGTGCCACCTAGCCTCCCCATAATTGTATTTCTTTATGCATTAGTTTCAGCTTTCCCCAAGCAACATCATTTTCTTTTAAAATTTTTTGTTCTGAATTTAAACACCAACAAAACAAAACAAAACCTCAGCGGAACTCAGCAATAGCCAGCATTATATAGCACCTTAAGGTTTGCAAAGCACTTTACAAATATTATCTCTTTTTATCCTTAAAACAACCCTGGAAGGTGGGTGCTATTTTTATCTTTATTTTGCAGATGAAGAAACTTAGGCAGACAGAGGTTAAGTAACTTTCCCAGGGTCACAGAGTTAGGACATATCTGAGGCTAGATTTGAACTCAGGTCATTCTGACTTTAGATCTAGTGCTCTATGGAGTCATGAGGACCTGAGTTAAAATGTGTTCTCAGACACTTACCAGCTGTGTGACCTTGGGCAAGTCACTTAACCCTAATCACCTAAAAAAAGAGAGAGAGATGGATATCTAGATATCTATCTAGGTATAGATATCTAGATATAAAAAATTCCATACTTTACTTTCAGAACTGTCCTGCTTTTCTGTGGACTATGGGAGAGTGGAAGGACTATTAACCTTAGGTTTAAATCACAGCTCAGCCACTAACTTTCTGGGTGTTCTTGGCCACATCCATCTGAGCTTCCATGCTCTTTGCAAAGGAAGAATAATGATACTTGTACTGCCCGTATCTTAGTTTTTTCTTTCAAAAATAAATAATAGCTGTCATTTACATAGGACTTTGTGACATACATTACCTATGTTATCTCATCCAATCCTTATAATAACCTCATAATGTGCTGTTCAGTCATTTTTCAATGTTGTCTGGCTCTTCATGAACCCATTTGGGGTTTTCTTGTCAAAGATCCTGGAGCAGCTTGTCATTTTCTTCTCCAGCTCATTTTACAGATGAGGAAACTGAGGTTTCGGGGTTAAGTGACTTGTCCAAGGTCACACAGTAAATGTCTGAAGCCATATTTGAACTGAAAGTCTTCCTGATTCCAGGATCAGCACTCTGTGTACTATGGCGCCACCTAGCTGCCCTATAATGTAGGTGCTATTATTATCCCCATTTTATGGATGAGGAAACTGAGGCTGAGAGAAATTAAATGTCTTATCCAGAGTCATAGTATAGGAAACAGAATTTGAATTTAGGTTTTCCTAACTCCATTCTATCTATTTCACCACATAGGTGCTGGATTGAAAGGTAGCTTCACTATCAGGATGCGTCCACATGGAGCCTTGTAGGGATATGGATCTTTTTTTTTTCTTCCTAAATAGAGGAAAGCACTCAGAAAACTCTAAGGTAACATATAAAGGTGAACAAAGAGAGAAGGAAATAGCAGATGAGATTAGCAAGAATGTCTATTGTCTGACCCAGGTGGTAGTCGACACAGGAGGTGGGAGGAGGGACACAGATTAGTTCCTGGTACTTGCACCAGGAAGTACAGAAGCAGTATTTGCCCCAAACTGTGGAACACATAGTACCCACCCTGACTTCACAGAATTCTAATCAACAAAGGAAAATGGAATTTTGACAGGTCATTTTGTCAGATTTGGGAATTACTGGCCCAGGCTTTCAGGTGGAATCATCCACAAATGAGAATCTAGCCCAGGGTGGGGAGCCTGAGGCCTTAAGGCCACTCGTGGCTGCATTTAAGGACCTACAAGAATTTGTTCTGTAAAATTCGGATTCAGACAAAAGACTGCCCTTAAGGACCTAGAAGGTCTTAAGGCAGCAGATTCCCTACCCCTGATCTAGCCTGTGTTTTACAGTCTTCTTATGATAGTAAAGATTTCCTCATATTTTCCAAATCAGTTTCCAACCAGTATCTCTAAACAGGTTTCAACCCAGTCCCTTTAATGCCAGTTTTATTTCCAAGTCTAACCTAATTTTCTTCTCCAGCCTCATTACTTGTCAGCAGAAGGAAACCTCAACTCCACCCAACCTGGCATCATTCCATTTGTTTGGAGAGCACATTCATTTCTTGTTAATAAACCAAAATTCCACCAGCATATTAAGAATAGTATCAATATTAATGACTAGTCAATTATAGGGTATTATACTAGAAGGTCTTTTCTAAATCACATCCATTATGACCAGTTATATTTTTAAGTAAAATAAACTGATTAAATGTAAATTTAATTATTGAAACTTCAAGTCATATTCGATGAACATTTTTCCTTTCAGATAGATCCTTTGGGAATCTTATTGTTAATCTTAAATATATTCTCTCCTTTATGTCATTAGACCTATTCTGTTAACTGATTCTTCTCTGGTTCTTTTTTAAAGTCAGTTCATTACTTAGTGTTTTGTTGTTGTTGTTGTTGTTATTGTTGTTTTTTGCTTTTTGGAGGGCAATTGGGCTTAAGTGACTTGCCCAAGGTCACGTGGCTAATTTGTGTGTTAAGTGTCTGAATTTGGATTTGAACGCAGGTCCTCTTGACTCCAGGGCCAGTGCTTTATTCATTGCGCCACCTAGCCACCCCCATTATGTAGTATTTATTAATGATGGGGACTGATAAGATCCCCAAGTGAAAGAGCAGAGACAGAAAAGAAAAGAGGTCCAGGAGAGAGCCCTGTGGGACATTGACCACTGGTGAACATGACCTGGATGTAAATGCATTCAAGGAGACTGACAAGGAATGGTCAGATAGGTAGTTGAGAAAAACTTAGCATGTTTTGTTTCTCTCTGGTTTTCAGGCTTCTGCTTCCAGTGGAAGACCTTCAACAAAGTCTTTAACTTCAAAGCTAGCGCTACGAGGTACAATTACTGGAGTCTCAGTTTTCTCTGGGTTTCTTGCTTGTGGAACTTACATATGAATTATATCAATGGATGTCATGGTATAGTGAATAGAGTAGCTGGCATTGGAATCAGGAAGTCTTGGGGTTCAAATACACACACACACACACACCCCAAACGATTGTATAATGCACCTCACCAGAGTCCCAAATTCCTCCTGTAAGGATTCAAACAATCAATTGATAACCATGATTAAGTGTCTTCTACGAGTCAGGAGAGGGCAGCTAGGTGGTACAGTGAATCAAATGCTGGTCTTAGTGTCAGGAAAGCCTCATCTTCCTGAGTTCAAATTTAGTCTCAGACACTTACTTGCTATGGGACCCTAGGCAAGTCACTTAACCTTGTTGGTCTCAGTTTCCTCACCTGTAAAATGAGCTAGAAAAAGAAATGGCAAACCTTTCCAGTATCTCTGCCAAGAAAATCCCAGAAGGAGTCATGAAGAGTCAGACATGACTGAAAAACAACTGATGTGCTAGGAAGTACAGAGGGGGCAGATAAAAGGCTAATCTTAGATTCAAAAGGACCTGGTTTCAAGCCCCACCCCTGACACACTTGTATGCTTGCTTGGATTATTGCAATAGCCTACTTTTTGGTGAGTCTGTTTGCTCATATCTCTCCCCACTCCAATCTATTCTCCATTCGTTTGCCAAAGTGATTTCCTTAAAGTGGCATCTCCCCTCCTCAATAAACTCCAATGGTTCCATAGCTATCTGTACTAATTATGAAACTTTCCTTTAGGTGCTTAAAGCCCTTCATCACCTAACTCCCCTTCTATCTCTCCAGTCTTTTTATACTTCACTCTATGCCACATATTCCTCAGTCCAGTGATCCAGCCTTCTGGTGGCTCCATATACAAGATGCTCCACTCTTGGATTTTCAGGCATCTTCTCTGGCTGTTGCCCATGCCTCGAATATTTCCCTTCCTCATTTCCACCTCCTGGTCTCCTGGCTCCCTTAAAGTCCCAAATAAAATCCCATCTTCTACAGAAAGCCTTTCCCAACTGTTCTGAAGTCTAATGCCTCACCTCTGTTATTTATTTCCTACCTTGTGGGCACATATTTATTTGTTTTCTGCCCCATTCGATTCTGAGCTCCTTGAGGTCAGGGACTGTCTTTTGTCTCTTTTTGTATGTCCAGTGTTTAGCACTGTGCCTGGCAAATAGAGGGTACTTAGTAAATATTTATCGATTGAGTGACTGACATACATTCTGGCTATGTGACTCTGTGTAAGTCAATTAACCCTTTGGTGCTAAAGGCAGCTTTCTAAGACTACAAAATGCTTAACAATTGCTGGATCTTCTTTGGTTTAGAATATAGTATCTTCAGTATATTAAATTATAGGTCACAACAACAATAACAAAAGCAATATAAAGTGTGAGTCATTGTGCTAGGCACTGGGGATACTAATGCAAAAGTGAGATAGTGCCCGCTCTCAAGAAGCTTATATTCTACTTAGGAGTTTATAACATTCATAGGTAAATAAATATAAGATACAAAAAATAGTGATTGTGGAGCAGCACTCATAAATAGGATCATGTATGGAAGGCACTTTATAAACTTTAAAGCAATATACAAGACATCTGTTATGTGCAGATTTCATTTCAATCAATAATTCATACTTATGGAATTTATTTTTCTTTTATTCATGAGACAGGTATTATAGTGGTATTTTACTTAATGTAAGGTGGGGAAAGAGTCAAGAAGTGATCAAAGAACCCAAACCATTTTTCATTCTTCAACTTATTAATTATAATAGTTGGGAGCTTTTCACAAAAGAACTGAAAAAGTGTAATTCCAAAAATGTGATGCTTAAGTAATTTGTAAAAAAGAGGCTCATTAGGACTAGGACCCAGGACTGTTTCAGAAGAGTCTTCATAAAGGCAACCAGAATGTCTTCCATTACTGCTCCAGCCTATGTATAAAAACCAAAATAAAACATATTTTTTCTCCTGTTAGCAATTCTTTCCCCTTTATGAAAGGGGGTCCTGCTATTAAATAGTGTGTTAAATTTTTGCTGCTAGTCGTATCTGACTCTTTGTGCCTATTTGGGGTTTTCTTGGCAAAGATACTAGAATGGTTTGCCTATTTTCTTCTCCATATAATTTTAAAGATGATAAAACTGAGGCAAACAGGGTTAAGTGACTTGCCTAGGGTCACACAGGTACTAAGTGTCTGAAGCCACATTTGAACTCCAGAAGATGAGTCTTCCCTGACTCTGTGCCCAGCACTCTATCTACTGTGACATCTAGCTGCCCAGTATATACAATTACCTAAATATTGGTGAAAGGTGTGTAGATGAAAAGCTATCATGAACAATTCACATTATTTTTTTTTAAATTGAAGCTCCGTGGAGTCTAAATAAAGGATACTTGTTTTAAATATTCTCAAGTGTACCACTGGAAATGGTGAGAAGAGTTCATAATTATGGTCTCTAACCATACTGAGCACAGTGCCTGGCACATGTAAGCATTTAATAAATGTTTATTGAGTTGACTTGAACTATGTATAAAGATGAATTTAAGCTATACTATACCTATAGTATAGTATACTTGGAACCATTTATGCTAATTTTCCATTCTGAAAAATGAGCATAAAAATACCAATTTTGGAGTTTGTTCATATTTAAAGCTCTTTTGAAAAAAAAATAAAGCACTAAGCAAATACAAAGCAAATTTAAATCTTTAGGACACTATAGTGGCAACCACATTGGCATACCCAGGATGACTGCTAGTACAGTTTCTTAGATCTGTTTTACTAGGAAAGATAGTTGTTCAAGGGGTCATCAATCTTTTCAATTACATTAAAGTAAAAAAGTCAGCACCCTGAACTTCAGAGAAAATCCAAATAAAGAAGACAGAGAAAATACAAGCAGAGAAATAAAGAACAATAGACAGAGCTTCTGTCTGAGAAATTAGCACACATGAACTGAGAGCTCCAGCTGCCTGACCAAGGCAACACATACATAGTTACCAGAGAGAGAAACACCAACATCTGGGTTTTTCAAAACTGGGGGGAGAGCCCTTAACCAATAAATAAACAAATATACCCTTTTTAGAGTCAGGGCATGACTCAGTGCCTAATCAGAAATTAACAAACAGTGTGAAAGCCTTCCTATAAGCAAGCCTCCCCTAAGCAAGCTTCCCTTAATGGGCTCCACCTGAGGCCTATTAATGGATGGGGAAGATATTATATCCCACTAACATTACAGAAACCAATTTAATATGTTACTTTACAGTAATGGTTATTTTTATAGAACCTTGTAGTTATGTAATGCCTTCTTTCCAGGAAGCTCTAAGGACTTCACAAAAATAATCTTATTTATCTCCACAACGTCCCTGTAAGATGTACAAAGAACACATTTTACCAAGAAGAAAACCAAAACACAGAGAGACCAAGAGATTTATCTAAGAATATGATTGATTAAAATAGTGCAAGAGTTAGGGCTAATCTCAGAGTTCCTGTTTTCAAGGCCTCTTCTAAACCTCCAGCCTCCTCAGGCCCTGATTCTGAAAGCAGTCAGGCAGCCTGCCTTAGAAAGTGCACCAGATCCTGCATCCCTGCCCACTTCCCCCTCTTCTTTTTTTTTTAGGGTGCAGAATTTCTATGGAACATTTTGCACCAGGAGGTGCCTTGTTTTCACTTACTCTATGTAAATATATATAAAAAGAACAAGAAATACCAGATTTCTGAGCTAACTACTGAACAATATAATAAACGTTTACTGGTAAGATCACATTATGTGGGCAAACAAAAGAGTTGGATAACTGAAATGGGAGGTGGTAGATGATCTGCTTACTTAACTGGGGCTTGCTTTTTACTTGTGCTAATTAACAGTTCTTTCTGTTGTTTTTGCCCAACTCAGTCAAAATATTGAAATCTAACTCATACTAAAACATTTTTTCTCCAATATCAACTATCATATATACCTGGGCTCAAAAAGAGGAAAGGAAGAATGGAAAGAAGGAAGAAAGAAGAAAAAGAAAGAAGGGAGAGAAAAAGAAGTGAGGAACATAGTAAAGAAGAGACAGAGAGAAGGAGAGGGGGAGAAAGCGAGAGAGACAAAGAGACAGAGAGAGAGAGAGAGAGAGAGAGAGAGAGAGAGAGAGA
>NW_027186473.1:511625-667208 GCF_028583685.1 Petaurus breviceps papuanus
AGAGAGAGAGAGAGAGAGAGAGAGAGAGAGAGAGAGAGAAGAGAAAGGAGGGAAGAAGGAAAGAGAAGAAAGAGAATGATTAGGAAAGAGGAAGAACCACTATTGCCAGGTAGTATGTTAGACACTATGGGGCTATAAATACAAGGGCTGTATTACAAGGGGCTAAGTTTTAGCACAGATAGGGGGTTAGTGGCCAGGAAATGGAGTTTTGGTCTGTGGAGCCACAGGGATAGTGAGTGGAGCCATAAAGAAATAGATTGTTGCAGAGCCAAGATGGCAGAGTAGAAACAGGACTTCCCCATGGCTCTGGCTTCCACCTCCTCCAATACATGTAAAAAATGACTCTAAATAAGTTTTAGAGCTACAGAACCCACAAAGTGATAGAGAAAAACAAATCTCCCACTGAAAGCAGCCTGGAAAGCTGACAGGAGGGATCTATCACACCAAGCTGGGAGTCAAGCCCAGCCCCACATGAGCAGTTTTGGCCCCAGGATAGCCCTGACCATCAGTGGCCAGAGCAGACTTCAGGAGAGTGAAGCACCGGCAGATGTGGGGGTTTCCAGACTTCTCAACCCATAAACACTAAAGACAAAGTAAAAAGTCAGTGTAGAACTCTGTTGGAACAGGGGTGGATGGAAAAGTGTGGTCTAGCCCCTGCCTCCAGGGTAAGAAGCTGCAGAGGTGGTGGCTATGCCACCTGGCTGCCTCAGGAGCTCCTGGCCTGCAGGTTGTAGGGGGACCAAGCAACGATTCAGAGGGTAGTTGCTCTTGCTTTGACCTGCTTTGATCTGGATCATGGTCTTGGGTGGAGGTCCTGGGGTGCGTGGCCAGGTTCCAGAGCCTGTGGGGGCTGCAGAGACGGCACCCTCCTAATTGCTCTGGCAGCTGCAAAAACCTCAGCCACTGGGGCAAAACTCTCTCCATTCTGAAAGCAGAGTTCTACCGTGGCAAAGAGTTCAAAACTCAAGTAATTGACTGGTAACATGAGCAAGCAGAGGAAATGCAATCCTACCACAGATTCCTTTTTTGGGGACAAAAAGGATCAAACCATGGAATGGGAGTAAGACAATGAAGTCAGAACTCCTGCATCAAAATCTCCCAAGAAAAATATGAACTTATTACAGGCCATGGAGGAGCTCAAGAAGGATTTTGAAACCCAAGTAAGAGAAGTGTAGAAAAAATTGGGAAGAGAAATGAGAATGATGCACAAAAATCAAGAAAAGAGAGTCAACAGACTGACTGAAGAAAATAACACCTCAAAAATAGACTAACTCAAATGGCAAAAGAGGCCAAAAAAGCCAATGAAAAGAGTGCCTTAAAAAGTCGAATTTGCTAGATGGAAAAAGAATTTCAAAAACTCACTGAAAAGGATAATTCCTTCAAAATTAGATTGGAACAAATGGAAGCTAATGACTTTATGAAAAATCAAGATACTATAAAACAGATCCAAACAAATGAAAGAATAGAAGGCAATGTGAAATATCTCATGGGAAAAACCACTGACCTGGAAAATAGATCCAGGAGAGATAATTTAAAAATTATTGGACTATCGGAAAGGCATGATCAAAAAGAACCTAGAAACCATCTTTCAAGAAATTATCAAGCAAAATTGCCCTGATACTCTAGAATCGGAGGGCAAAACAGAAATTGAAAGAATTCACCAATTGCTTCTTAAAAAAGATCCCCAAAAGAAAACTCCTAGGAATATTACAGCCAAATTCCAGAGTTCCCAGGTCAAGGAGAAAATACTGCAAGAAGTCAGGAAGAAGCAATTTTAGAATTGTGGAAACATAATCAGGATAACACAAGACCTAGCAGCTTCTACATTAAGGGATCAAAGGGCTTGGAATATGATATTCTGGAGCTCAAAGGAGCTAGGATTAAAACCAAGAATCACCTACCCAGCAAAACTGAGTATAATGATTCAGGGAAAAATATGGCTATTCAATGAAATAGAGGGCATTCAAATATTCTTAATGAAAAAACCAGAGCTGAAGAGAAAATTTGACTTTCAATACAAGAAGCAAGAGAAGCAGGAGAATGTAAACAGGGAAAAGAAATCATAAGGAACTTATTAAAGTTGAACTATTTATATTCCTACATGGAAAAACTATAATCATAACTCATAAGACTCTTCTCAGTATGAAGACAGTTGAAGGGAATATATACGTATATATATATATATATATATATATATATGTGTGTGTGTGTGTATACATATATATGTATGTATAGGAGGGTGTAGGTATGTATAAATACATATGTGAGAATGTGCATATGTATGTTCATGTATACATAGAGGGCACAGGATGAGTTGAATATGAAGGGATGATATCTAAAAAATAAAATTAAGAGGTGAGGGAGGAATATATTGGGAGAAGGAGAAAGGGAGAGATAGATTAGAGTAAATTATCTCATATAAAAGAGGCAAGAGAAAACTGTTACAATGGAGGGGAAGAACATGAAGGTGAAAGGGAATGAGACAACCTTACTCTCATTGAATTTGGCTTAAGGAGGGAATAACATATACACTCAATTGGGTAACTTACCCTACAGAAAAATAGGGGGGAAGGGAATAAGAGGGGGGATGATAGAAGGGAGGGCAGATTAGGGGAGAGGGTAGTTAGAAGAAATCACTTTGAAAAGGGACAGGGTTAAAGGAGAAAACAGAATGAGTGGGGGGGGGCGGGATAGGATGGAGGGAAATATAGTTAGTCTTTTACAATATATCCACTATGGAAATGTTTTGCATAACTACACATGTACAACCTATATTGAATTGCTTATCTTCCCAGTGGGGGTGGGTGAGGAGGGAAGAAGGGAAAAAATCTGGAATTCAAAGTTTTAAAAACAAATGTGAATTTTAAAAAATTGATTTTTTTTTAACATGTAACTAACTGGGAAATAAGATATACAGGCACCAGGATATAGAAATCCGTCTTGCCTTACTAGAAAGTTGGGTGGGAGGGGAATGGGGGAGGATATTAGAGACAACAGATTGGGGAAAGGGGTAGTCAGTAGGCTAACTATTTGGGGTGGGGGGTAGGGGAAAGACAGGGAGAAAAATTTGTAACTCAAAATCTTGTGGAAATGAATGTTGAAAACTAAAAATAAATCAGAAGAAAAAGTAGATTATCCATCTTTTATTTTAATTTTTTCCCATAAACAATGGTTAGACAGAGCATTAGGCCTCTGGTCAGGAAGACCTGAGTACAAATCCAGCTTCAGACACTTACTAGCTGTGTGACCCTAGGCAAGTCACTTAAGTCACTTTGCTTCAGTTTCCCCATCTATAAAATGAGCTGGAGAAAGAAATGGCGAATCACTACAGCATCTTTACCTAGAAAAACCCAGGTGCAGTCAAGAGGAGTTAGACATGACTGAAAAATGACTGAACAACAACAAAACAACAATTATTTATGACAGTACACAATACAAATACACAAAAATAATACACAAATACAAAAAGTACAGAAATTAAAATAGTTGCGGGGTATACACAAACCATCCAGTATTTAACCTAATGTTATGTAACAAAAAACCACTTTCCACAATCTGAGCTAGCATGCCTGTCCATTTTGATGATAGCCATCAATCTGCCCCTCTTTTAGAGGGAAGAATTTTAAAATTTAAGCTCATTAGAGTTATCATCATAACAGTAATGATTGATATATTTTAAAAACCAATTTGAAAAAATAGTGGCTTATTTTGTGAGTCACTAAGAATTTAGATAAAGCATCCAGAATTTTTAAACAACTAAGGTGGAATATACTATAAATTCTAAGAAGCAAAGACAGGACTTCAAATGTAGTTAACTGCTCAGAACATAGAATATACTACTAATACCAATACTTAAAGACTTTTGAAATTAATAATTTAGTGAATAAGGTTTCTTCTCGAGCAAAAATAAAATAAAATATTTTATATTGTTTCATATTTATCTTCCTTTTATTATCTATTTTCTGTTTATGCTTCATAATGTAACTAGTACAGGACCACATTCATATGATTTATAAGTAAACAGAAAACTAGAACTTGGTGAGACCTTGAAGATACCAAGGTCACCCACTGCATCCCAGGCCATCAGCAGTCATTTTGATGTTTGTCCTGCCTCTGGAGTTTGAGGACTGGAGGAGAGAGTGAGGCTGATAACTTTGCTCAGCTCTGCCCCACTTAACCCAATTCAAGCACAAGTCAAGACATCACTCCATGATGTCATTAGTCTTCTTTGAAAATGAAGGACAAATAAATAAACAAAATTGTCAAAATAGCATATGGTCAAAAATGGTTTGGAGAACACTAGTGGAAGGTCTGGAGACTTCAAGTGATCTGCACATGGTCACATAGCTGGCATGGCTCTGAGACAAGCTGTCTCTGAAGTGCTTCTCACATTGAGACAAAATCTGTCTCCTTGTAGGTCATCTTCACTACTTCTTGCACCCTGCCTCTCAAGCAACGGAGAAGAAAAAGTGCATTTCCAAATCCAATTCACTATTTCTGAGGTTTCAAAGCTAGGGAAGGAGATGTCTAGTCTCAGAGACAGTGGAGAAAATGCTGAACTTGGTGCTGGGAAGACAGAAATTCCAATGCTGCTTTACCTGCTGTGTGATCTTGGGCAAATCACTTCACCTTCTTGACTGACCTCTGTCTACCTCCCAGGGTTGTGAGAATTAAATGAGATAATATATGTAAAACTCTTAGCCAACCTTAAAGCACGGTATCGATCTGTATACGTGGTTATGTAAATACTAGTTGTCAAATTGTCACGTCTCCATGAGGGTCCCACCTCATGGCATTCGAAGCATGACATTGTTGAGCCACTTTTGCACTTACAGGTCCCATCCTGCTGTTGGAGAGAAAGCTGGTGATGCCTTTGGCCAAGTCATTTGTCTCTGCCTCCCAGAAGACTTTGGGAATCCTGGGGAAGGCCACCTCTAGAGTGTCCTGGAACAAGGATGCAGGGATAGAATAGAAGGGTTCAGAGATGATTGGAAAAATCATGCCAAGGCATCAGACTTGAGAGGCAGCCTGCTACAACCTTGTTCTCATCTCAGGGTCCCACTCTGGGCTCAGAGCCCCTTAGGCAGATGCCCATACTATCTGCCAGGGCACTCTAGATTGGAGTCTAAATTCAGTACAGCTGGGCTGGAGGGTTTGGGACTTGACAACTTAATTTTTTGTGCCTATGATCCTCAGGTGGGGGGCTTAGAGAAAGGGCTAGCTTTTTGGGGTCTAAAAGTGGTACTGTCCCCAGGGATGAGCATTTTGGGAAAATGATCTTTAAGAGGTACAGCATAGGGTGCAGTTCCAGGTGGGGAAAAATGGAGCAGACATTAATATAGCTAGTGTGGATGGCTAGATGGGACTCTCCCCTTGAAAGTCTGACTTGTCCCAGAGACTCTAAGGGTAGAAGACTGAAATGATGTGGAAAGAGAGGAGAAAGGTCATTCAGGAACCTCGCTGGTAGGTCTAGTCTTGTTTTTAGAAGGCCCTAAGAAGTTCAGGTCTGCTTAAGGGTAAATCCATGGGGGTTTCTCAAGATCAGTCTAGCCAATAAGTCAGTCAATACATATTTATTAAGCGTTTATTATGTGGCAAGCACTATGCCCTGGGGTTACAAAGAAAAGCAAAAGCCTTATTACAAATGTAGTCCTAGAGTACTACAGTTGGCAGAGTTCCTTACGGTCAATCAGTCAGTTTTATTAATTATACACAATTATTAATCAGCCATATTTATTCAGTTGTCCTCTGTGTGCCAGGCACTGTGCTGAGGGCTGGGGATTTGAAAAGAGACAAAAGACATTTCCTGTCCTCAATCTAGCAAGCAAATATGTAAAAACAAGCTATAAACAGGACAAGCAGGAAATAATTAGCAGAGGGAAGGCTTCCAGTAAAAGAAAAGATTTTAGTGTCGATTTAAAGGCTAATAAAGAGGTCAGTGGGTGGAGTGGGGGGAGGGAGAGCATTCCAGGCCTGGAGGACAGTTGGAGAAAATGCCTGGAGCTGACACATGTTGCTTCTTGTTGGTGAACAGCAAAGAGGCCAGTGCTGACTTCATCCAACTGGACCTTCCTGGAGCACATTTGACCAAAATATTCTATACCTCCTGTTTCTTCCAAGTCTAGCACAGTTATCACCTCTAGAAAATGGATGAGACCAGAGGGTGTGGACTTTCGTTCGGAAGTTTCTGAAGCATGCCCCATCTCCCCTACCCACCATGGAAGTACAGGCATGCCCATGGACGGAGAGGAGGACAGATGATTGATTGACTGCAGCTCAGGGATGCAGACTCCTGCCAGAGGATCTGGTCCTCTAGCTAGACAGGTCAGTTTCACATTCCTTTTCCAGACTCCGTTGGTTCCTTCAAGAGACAGACCAGCATATAATACAATAGATCTGCTTTAAGGGGAGGAAAAAACTCTCCCTATATACCCCTTCTCCTTTCCCTAGAGAAGGTAATGAAAACTTGGGGCAGAACTACATAGCACTAGCAGACGTGTTTGCTTGTAGCTTAAGGGAGACAGCTTAGTATAATGGATAAAGTAATGAATTTGGAGTCAGGAACACCTGAGTTTGAATCTTGCCTCAGACATTTGCTAACTATGTGACAAAGGGTAGGTCATTTAAACCCTCTAAGTCTCAATAATCTCATCAATAATTCCCATCAATGGGAATAATAATAATATAACAATTATCTCATAAAATTGTTGTGCGGATCAAATGAAATATTATATGTAAAGTGTCCTACAAATTTTAAAGTGCCACATAAATGCTCACTATCATTCAAAGTGATTCTGTGGGGTGACTTTCCCAGCTCACAAGATGGTAGCATTCAGGGAATTTACAAATAGTGTCAGACATGTTTGTTTACTTAGTCTGAAAGGATAGTTCAAGGACAATGTTTGTGAACCCCAAACTTCTATGCGGAGGAGAGGGGATTTTGAATTCCTTAAGCAGTCTGATCCTGGAATCTGGTACAGCCAAGGAAGAAAGATCCTCTGGGTAGTAATATCCTTGATTGGAGAGTTCCTAAGGTTGAGATTTCAAGCAGTAGCATTCTAAAGATATAATATTTCCTTAACAGTAGTTTTCTTATAGAAGGAAGATTGGCAATTCGGAACTGAAGAGATCAAATCATGTCATCCAGGAACAAGTGATTGGGTTTAAGTACTTGTACAGTGCAGGTCTGACAAAAAGGAGATTCAGCAGCCTTCAGAGTATGTGTACCTCAAAGTAGAGAGTGGTATCACAAGTCTTAGGGGAACTGTGTAGGACTGGGTGGGAAAGAAGGATTCATCAGAATATCAAAGGGTTGTCCTGACAGTAACCTCAAGTTCAGGTCCCTTCTGGGAGCAGGTTGAATAATTGATGGGAAATTTGAGTATTTCATCTCTTCCTATATCTGTTCATGGACATCTGGGGGTTCCCTGTTTCTTCTGAGTTTTCAGAAAGACTGGTTCGTTCTCTATTTGCATTTGGTATCTTAAGGGCTTGTACAGGAAGTGGGAACCCCGTTATCAACCTTTCCTTTAACCCTCTCTTATAACAAAGAAAGGCAGTGAAACAAAACCAGCTGAAACAGCAACCATGTCTGTCCATCAGTGCAGTGTATGTGACATTTGGAATAGATGTAGAACCACTTCCCCCCCTGTCTAGAGGAGGGATGTTTATGAGAAACAGCATCTGTTTCCTATAACCTATACTGATCGCTGCATTTTGTTTGAGTCCACTGCCTCTTATTGTGGATTTCCTTTACATTATTACAGTGATTGTGTACATTATTCTTCTGGCTCTTTTTTCTTTACTCTGCATCAGTTCTAGTTTTTTCCATGTTCCTTTTGCACTTGGGGTAGGTGTAGCAGCAACCACATTGGCATACCCAGGGTGGCTGCTAGCACAGGTCCTTAGATCTGCTTTACTAGGAAAGATAGCAGTGTAAGGGGTCAACATTCTTTTTAAATTACATTCATTAGTTCAGGGAAAAAAACCCTGAACTTCAGAGAAAATACAGAGAAAATGCAAGCAGAAATATAAAGACCAACAGACAGGGCTCTGACTGCCTGAATCAACTATATACTTTACATACATCGCTGGATGGAGAGAGCCTTTACATCTGAGTGGTTAGGGAGCTTTGAACATATGGGCACTCAGATTCTTGACCAGGGAATCAGAAAATCCTTCTTGTTAAGTGAGCCCCCAAAGTAAAATACCAACTGAGAATATATACACACTTCTCAGAGTCAGAAAGCATTACAACCCTCCTTACTCAGTTCCTAATTATAAATTAGCAAAAGGTGTGAAAGCCTTCCTACAAGCAAGCCTCCCATAAGCAAGCTTCCCTTAATGGGCTCCATTAATGAGGCCTATTAATGGGCAAGAAGATCTTAAATCCCATTAACATTACAGTAGGGTTAATCCACTCTTTAACTGCTGCTGGCTCTTTTTCCTTTCTTATCTGTGCTTCTAAAGCAATCCGTTTGTATGGTTTGATGTTTCTCTCATAAATTAATAAAAATGTACAATCTCTCATTAGTCAATTAGCTCTGAGCTCCCACCTCAGTTTGTGTGTTCAGTCACTTTTCAGTTGCTGTTTCAGTCCTATTCTTCATGACCCCATTTGGAATTTTCTTTCTTTCTTTTTTTTTTTTGCTTTTTTTTTGGAGGGGCAATTGGGGTTAAGTGACTTGCCCAAGGTCACATAGCTAGTTTTTGTGTTAAGTGTCTGAGGCTGGATTTGAACTCAGGTTCTCCTGACTCCAGGGCCAGTGCTCTATTCACTGGGCCACCTAGCTGCCCCCTTGAAGTTTTCTTGGGAAAGATATTACAGTGGCTTGCCATTTTCTTCTCCCACTCATTTTATAGATGAAGAAAATGAGGCAAGGGGGTGGCTAGGTGGCTCAGTGAATAGAGCACCTGCCCTGGGGTCAGGAGGACCTGAGTTCAAATTTGCCTCAGACACTTAACACTTACTAGCCATGTGACCTTGGGCAAGTCACTTAACCCCAATTGCCCTGCCCTCCAAAAAAATGAGGCAAACAAGGTTAAGTGACTTGCCCAGGGTCATACAGCTAGTGTCTGAGGTCAGATTTGAACTTATGAAAATGAGTGTTTCTGACTCCAGGTCCAGCACTGTATACACTGTGCCACCAAGCTGCCCCACCTCCAATTTCAGTTTATTAAATATTAAACATACCAGAGAAAAGTCTTTTTCCATAAGCTTTTTTTTGTTTGTTTTTGGAGGGGGGAAGGCAGGGCATTTGGGGTTAAGTGACTTGCCTAAGGTCATATAGCTAGTAAGTGTCTGAGGCTGGATTTGAACTCAGGTCTTTCTGACTCCAGAGCCTGTGCTCTATTCACTGTGCTACCTAGCTTACCCTTCCATAAACTTTTACTCAACTTTATCTATCAAATTCCTTGGTTTTGCAAAATTAAACATCAAACTTATTAACTATATAGTTACTAGTTTTACATATGTTTAGCTAACATTTACATAGTACTTTAAGATTTGCAAAACATTTTACAATTTTACAGTAAATAATTTCATCCTCACAACAACCCCTTGAGTTAGGTCCTTTTATTATCCTCATTTTACAGATGAGGAAACTGATACTTAGAGAGATTAAGTGACCTCTCCAGAGTCACAAAGCTAATGAGTGTTTGTGGTAGGATTCAAACTTAGATCTTCCTGACCCCAGGATCAGTGTTCTATGTATTGTCACCTAGTTGTTTCAATGAACTATATGAAGAAATATTTTTTTACATTTTATTTTTACTTTTTATATTTTAAATATTAAAATATTTAAAAATTAATTTTCCCAATTATATGTAAATAATTTTTTAACATTAAAAAAACTTTGTTTCAGATTTTCTCCTTCCTTCTATCACCTCCCCCCTCCCCAAAATGCTAAAAAATTTGATATAGATGATACATATGCAATCATCTAAGATATATTTCCATATTAGTCATGTTATAAAAGTAGATACAGACCCAAAGGGGGGAAAAACATGAAAAAAATAAAGTGTATGCTTCAATATGCATTCAGACTCAGTTTTTTTTTCTCTGGAGGTGGCTAGCATTTTGTATCATAAGTCCTTTAGAATTGTCTCGGATCATTGTATTGCTGAAAATAGCTAAGTCATTCACAGATGATTTTCATATAATATTACTATTATTGTGTACACTGTTCTCGTAGTTCTGCTCACTTCATTTTGTATCAGTTCATGTAAGTCTTTCCAGGTTTTTCTGAAATGTCTTATCATTTCTTATAGCACAGTAAAATTCCATTACTATCATATACCACAACTTATTCAGCCATTCCCCAGTGGTGGGTATCCCCTCAATTTCCAATTCTAATACAAAGACTTTTTAAGCTATTTAACTAGCTCATCAATATTTCCAAATTAGAAACATTAATAATAATAATTAATAAAAAATAATTTAATATTTGCAAAACACTTTACAATTTTACAGTAAATAATTTCATCCTCACAAAAACCCTTTGAGTTAGGTCCTTTTATTATCCTCATTTTACAGATAAGGAAACAGATGCTTAGAGAGATTAAGTGACCTCTCCAGGTCTAACCTCTCCACTCCTAACAATTTAGCTTCCTTAAGTTTCTATTTAAAGTCTCATTTCAAGAATTCTCTTCACAATATTTCTTTGCAGGATAAAAATTAAACTCAGTTCTTTCAGGAAATATCTCTTCAGGCTTTTTCTCCTTGACAGTTAAAAACTGCTCAGTCTCTCGAGAAAGAAGTTTTCTCATTCCTTCTCAGTTTCTCTTTAGTCATGAGAGTTTAACTGTCAGTCTCTTCATAGACTCCTCTTGGATGAATGTTAAATCACATCTTCCCATGATTCTCTTCCCTCTTAAAGATTCAGTACAGTATTCAATATTCTCTGTAGAAGAGACTATTGAAAGTAGTTTTAGATTTTTGATTGCTTCTATTTGTTGTTTCTTTCATGGTAATAGATACAGTATTTCATTGATTTACTATTATTTTTTTAGTTATTCCCCAATGAATAGGCATTCACTTATTTCTAGTTTTTTGCTGCTACAAAAAGTGCTACCATGAATTCTTTGGTATATACACATATGTATATATAGACAGATATTAATATGCATATGCACACATATACATACTGTGTTTCCCCGATAATAAGACCTATCCCAAAATAAGCCCTCCCTTTACTGTGTAAGATTCCTCTAAAATAAGCCCTCCCCCGAAAATAAGCCCTATTGAGATTGCTACTGTAGTGAAGGTGATCCCCTGCGCTACACGCTACATTACGATACCCTCTGTATGCACCGCCCCCCCGTGAAATGCATGCCGCGCTCCGAGCTGCATCCAATCAGAGCTGCAGCAGTGAGCACGTCATCCTGTTCTTCCCCAGTGATTTGTTTATTGAATAAAGGTACATTTTTTTGTTCACATTTACCTGTTTATTAAAATTGCTGTCAATGTTCATTAAAATAAGCCCTCCCCTGAAAATAAGCCCTCTGGTGTTTTTCTGTCCAAAAAAAATAATAAGACAGTGTCTTATTATTGGGGAAACATGGTATATATTTCCAGTGATGTGCTGGTAAATATTTAACAACCAGCTCTCCAGGGGAAAAATGTATGCATGACCCACTTTTAAGTTTAATCTACATTATTAACATTTTCTCCATCACTTTCTTATGTCTAGAAAATAAACAAAAGAATTAATCCAGCCCTGATTTGCAGGGTTTATGAATTTCTGAGGTGCAAATTATTACACTGAAAATTTAACATCTGGCTCATAGCTGGGATATCTGCAGACCCCTGTTATATCCCCACCTGGGTTAGGGTGCTATAGCTGCTGCAAAGGATCCAGCAACCATTTAATAAAAATATACTTAAATATTACCAGGGCTAAAAGCAGTATTCAATGCAGTAAAAAAGCAATTCACAAGAAGGTAAAAGCAAGTAAAAGCTGGTTGCAAGGAGGTTAAAATGTATTATGTATATATCACATATATAAAATATATGACATAAAATACCATGTTATTTCCTAACCAACTCTCTACATATAGCCCAGATGAATTGTCTGGGTTCTCTCTATCTCCCTCTCTCTCTGTTCCCATCTGTCTGTCTGTCTCTGTCTCTGTTTCTCTCTGTCTGTCTTTGTCTCTGTTTCTGTCTGTCTCTGGCACTCTATTTTCTATCTCTGTTTTTGCGCTGATTATTCCTCATGCCTGGAATGTGCCCCTCCTTACCTCCATCTCTTGAAAACTGATACTTTTCAAGACTCAGCTCAGTTTCCACCTTTTAAAGGAAACCTGTCTGGTGTTCCATGCTCTCACGTCCCCAAGGGTTCTAGTGTACGTCCTTCTAAAACTACCTTGCATTAATTTTGTATATATTTATATAGAGATATGTTGTCTCCCCCATTAGAATGTGAGTTGCTGAAGGGCAGGGACTGTTTGATTTTTGTTTTGTATGTCTAGAATTTAGCACGGTGCCTGACACATAATAAATACTTAGTAAGTGTTAGCTTGATTGAAATCGGGCTAATCTCTTAGGATATATGTACACAAGTAGGATTTCTGGGTTAAAGGGTATAGAGAGTATAGTGACTTGACATACATAATTCCAACTGTTTTACAGAAGGGTTGGATCAGTGTTGAGACCAATTCACAACTCCACCAATAGCATTTTAGTAAGTCTGTGTTCTCAGTGCCCTAAGGAGTAACTTCTGAAGAGTAAGAGATGTGAATATTTTAACTAAGAGATTTTTAAAGATTGTGACTTCCCTAGGGATCTCTAAAAGTAAGAGAGGCTATCATTGCACTGGATAGTTTAAATCTCACTCTCCCTCAAGGTAGAAAGATGATTCAAAGATCACTTATCAGGGTATAGATCCCACCCTAAAATTGCTCAAGACTCCAGAACTAATGAGGGTACATAAATATAAAACTTTTCAACAAGATTTGGCTTTGGATCACTTTCAGAAATGAGTCTATATATTTTAAACATTTTTCTTGGATGTAAAAATAGGTTACTTCCCAAGTAGCAGGCTAATAGAAAATTGAAACAGAAATGTTCCAACTCTTATTAATATAAAGTACTTAATAATGCATGATATTATTTAATTTAATATAATTTACATCAGGTACTGAGGTTAAAGGAGATTAATAGTAACAATAATAACAACATTAATTGGGTGATTATTCTCACTGAAGTTGCCTTTCCTGAAGTTAAAATCAGTGGCTTTTAAGTGTTAAGCCATAGAGAGTAATACCTTCAGCAAAATAAGCACAAAACAAACTTCTACTGGTTAATAAGGAAAATACTTACCATTTATTGTCCTTATTTGAAATCAGGGTACTATACAATGCCAGTGACAAAAAGTAGAAATCCTAGTTCCTGGTTAAAAAGAAATGTGAAAGTACGATGTACCACCATTTTATGCAATAGTCAGTATAACTAGCACTGACAGCAGAGTGACATTTATACATGAGTACTTGTGTGTAATGCTGCAAAGAACATGTAAGCATTTTCCTAGCTTTCAAGGACACAGTGCTACCTGGGTAGACAAAGAGAGTATTGTATCCACTATAGTAAAACAGGATACAAATTCACAAAATTAAGAGCCTATCTATAAAGACTACTTCCATAGTGAATATTATTTATATATGGAAATAGAACTTCATAAAAAACTGGCTCAGACTTAAGTTAGGCCTTTTTATATGAAAGCAATATTTTACGGGCAGCTGGGTGGTGCAGTGAGTAAAGCACTGGCCCCAGAGTCAGGAGGACCTGAGTTCGGTTCTGGCCTCAGACACTTAACACCCACACAGAAGAACCGGCTGTGTAACCTTGGGCAAGTACTTAACCCAATTGCCGTCCAAAAGGCAAAAAAAAAAAACAAAACCCAATATTTTGTCTAACTTGAACACTTACTTTAGAATACCATAAAAAAGGGTTGTTTGTTTGTTTGTTTTTTATAGAAAAGTTATCATTTGGTTGATGGAAATCTGAATTCTCAGTATCATTACCTAGTTAGAACCAAAAACAAAGAAGTCACTCCTTAGTTATATACAAGAGTGGTTTCAAACATTTTTGATCATGTTTCCCTATCAAGAAAAAAAAATTGTGCATATTCTCTCACTATATGTAAATTTACTTATTTATAAGTACCATAAATGTAACGTTATACTAATATTTATGTACATTATAAAATTATATAACATATAGGCTAATAGTAAAGCAATGTTTTAAAATAATACTTTATCAACAAGTCTGTTTCTAAGTTTGGTTCATTTTGCCACTTGATTTTTTTTTTTAAGCAATTGGGGTTAAGTAACTTGCTCACGGTTACACAGCCAGTTATTTCTGGGTGTGGTGCTAAGTATCTGAGACCAGATTTGATCCCCAGGTCATCCCAACACTGGAGCCGGTGCTCTTACTCGCTGAGCCACCTGGCCATCCCTAAGCAATTGGGGTTAAGTAACTTGCTCAAGGTTACACGGCCAGGTGTTTCTGGGTGGGTGTTAAGTGTCTGAGCCCGGATTCGTTCCCCAGGTCATCCTGACACTGGAGCCGGTGCTCTTACTCAATGTGCTACCTGGCCGCCACTTGCCCCTTGATTTTAATAGCTAATGTAGTTAAAAAGGAAAGAGAGAGAGTGCATTTGCAAGCTCACAAAGATATATAGATCAAAACAGAAACATTGCATCATTAACTGAGCAATACTGACCAATAATTATGCAAAGGATTTTTTGTTGAAATTCAGCTAGTAAATTTCTATATTCTTTGATATCAATGAATTATTCTTGCAAATCAGAAGATATTGAAGTTTTGCATTTTTAACGGCTAGGCTGAAAACCCACTGTAACACTTTATTTGGAAGAATATTAAATACTTTTAGAAAACACTTTAAAAAGTCTTGTTCCAAGCTTTTTTCAAGTGCATAGATATGAGAGTAATCTCACCTCAGATACCTAGCAGCTATGTGACCCTGGGCAAGTCACTTAACTTTTTTGTTTCAATTTCATCATCTGCAAAATGGGGATAGAAATAAATAGTACCTACCTCCTAGGGTTGGTATAATGAGATAATAGTTTTTAAAGCTCTTTGTAAACTTTAAAGCACCATATAAATGCTAGCTATTGTTATAATAATAATTATTATTATCCAACCAACCAACAATGTATAAATACTCACTATGTACCAGACACTGTGCCATTCACTATGGATATAGTATAAAGAATGAAACAATATCTATTCTGAAGGACCTCACATTCTAATGTGAGAGATAACAAGTACATATCAATATACATATGTCTTGAATATAAAGCTAATAAATACAAATATAAAATAGTTAAACACAAGGTAGCAATGCAGAGAGAGAAGAGAGTATCCAAGAGAAGAGAGTTATTGATGTGTCAAATGTTGCAAAAGAGGTCCTGAAAGATGAGGATTGAGAACAGGCCACCAGATTTCACAATTAAAAGATCATTGGCAATTTTCAAGAGAGCAGTTTCAAATGAGTGAGAAGTCAAGGCTAAGGGAGAGACTGACAACATGGTAAATGAGAAAGAAGGTGATACTTTCAATGGAAACTAGTAAATGCAGAAAAAGGGTCAATTCCCAAGGAAAGATAATGCTGTTGCTTTATCTAATATGAGGATTGCTCCCCCTGCTTTTTTTTTTTTACTTCAGCTGAAGCATAATAGATTCTGCTCCAACCCCTTACCTTTATTCTGTGTGTCTCTCTGCTTCACATGTGTTTCTTGTAAACAACAAATTGTATGATTCTGATTTTTGATCCACTTTGCTGCTTCTGTTTTATGGGAGAATCATCACATTCATAGTTAAGATTACTGTGTACTTCCCTCTATTGCATTTTTCATCCTGTTTGTCCTCCCTCTTTTCACCTTTTCCCTCCTTAACAGTGTTTTGCTTCTGTCTACTACCTCCCCTTGTCTGCCCTCTCTTCTGTCATTCTCCACCACCCCTTTACTTAATCTTCTCCCTTCATACTTTCCTGTTGGGTAAGATTTCTATATTCAACTGATTGTGTGTATTGTTTCCTCTTTGAACCAATACTAATGAGAGTAAGGTTCAAGTGATGCCCATCACCCACCCTCCCATCTTTCCCTCCACTGTAATAGGTTTTTAATGCCTCTTCATGTGAAATAATTCATTCATTATATCTCTCCTTTCTTTCTTTACCCAGTGTATTCTTCTTTCTCATCCTTTAATTATTTTTATATCATTTCCTCAAATTCACCTTATACCTGTACCTGCTGTTTATGTATATTCCTCCTAGCTGTACTATTAACAGTACAATTTTTAAGAATTACAAGTATTGTCTTCTCATCTAGGAATGTAAACAGTTCAATTCCATTGAATCCCTTATGTTATCTTCTCCTTTTTTCCTTTTTAGGCATTTCCTGGAACTTGATTTTGGAGATCAAATTTTTTGTTCAATTCTGGTCCTCTCCTTATGAAAGTTTGAAATCCTTCTATTTCATTAATTGACCATTTTTTTCCCCCTTGAAGTGTGATATTTAATTTTGCTGGGTAGGTGATTCGTGGTCGTAGTCCTAACCATTTTGCCTCTGGAATATCATGATCCATGACCTCTGATCCTTTAATGTTGCAGCTGCTAAGTCTTGTGTAATCCTGATTATGGCTCCCTGATATTTGAATTTCTTCTTTCTGAAAACTTCAGTATTTTTTCCTTGACCTGATAGCTCTGTAATTTGGCTGTAATGTTCCCTGGAGTTTTTATTGTGGAATCTCTTTCCTGAGGTGATTGGTGGATCCTTTCAATGACTATTTTGTCCTCTGGTTCCAGAATATCAGGGCAGTTATCCTTGATAATTTTTGAAAATTGCTGTCCAGATTCTCCTTTTATTTATGACCAGCAGGTAGTCCAATGATTCTGACATTGTCTCTCATGGAACTATTTTCCAAGTCAGTTGTTTTTCTGATGAGATATTTTACATTTTCTTCTATTTTTTTCTTCTTTTGAATTTGTTTGATGGATTCCTGATGTCTCACAGTCATTAGCTTCCGCATGCCCAATTCTAACTTTTAAGGAGTTGTTTTCTTCAGTTAGCTTTGGTACTTTCTTTTCCATTTGACCAATTGTACTTTTTAAGGAATTGTTTTCTTCAGTGGATTTTTGTATCTCCTTTTCTATTTGCCTAATTCTACTTTTTATTTTTTTTTTATTTTTTAGGTAATGAAAGACTTTTAATTTTTTCCCTCCTTATATTTATTCCAAAGGACTTATTCCTTCTGAACTGCATCTGGTTTCCTATCCAAGTTTGTTGGCCATTTTGAATGTCATTCCTAATACCTTATTTGCTCATTACTTCACCCAACAAGGAAACATTGAAAAAAATGAAATGGTATATTATGGATCTAGACTGCAGTACTCATGATCAATGATTCTCTAAGTAGAAGCTGAACTACAGTTCTCAGTAAAGTTCACTTCAAAGTGAAGCTATTGCAAAATTTTTACTAAGGTCCCTTGTAATGACATCTAAGAGCAGACAAATACCAAGTTAATAGACTTGGACCTTTTCAAAAACTGGTGAGCTGCTCTAAAATAAGTTCCCAGCATTTTCATTTGTGGGTAATAGTTTATAGCCCTTCTTCTGAACAATAAAAAATTTAGACATAAAGCCAAAGTTCTTTACTTTTTCTGCTTTAGAGATGCCATTCCTAATTTTTTTTATTTTTTAATGCTTTATTAACTTCTTATTTACATCATTCATTTCTGCCAGATTTTGGGTTACAAATTTTCTCCCTACTTTTCCCCGACCCACCACCCCAAAATAGCAGTCCCACAGGATATCCCCTCCTCCAATCTGCTCTGTCCCATATTTTCTCCCATAACCCTTTCGACTTTTCCAATGGATCTCTATGCCTCAGTGCCTGTATATCTTATTTCCCAATTACATGTAAGATGGTATTAATAATAGTATATATATATATATATATACACACAAACACACACATATATATGTACATATATATATTTGAATATTTGATTTTAAAACTTTCAATTCCAGATACATTCCCTTCCTTTGCCGTCGCCCACCCCCACTGTGAAGACAAGAAGTTCAGTATAGGTTGAACATGTGTGGCTAATGCAAAACAACAACATAGTAGATATATTGTAAAAGACTGACTACACTTCCCTCCCTCCCATCCCACCTCCCACCCGCTCCACTCTCCACCCTGATCCTGTCCGTTTTCAAAAGTAGGTGCTTCCAACTTCCCTCTCCCCCAGCCTGCCCTCTCTTCCATCATTCCCCCTCTCATTCCCTTCCCCCCCTATTCTCCTGGAGGGTGTGATACCCTATTTAGTGTGTATTTCACTCCCTCCTCAAGCCAGATTCAATGGGAATAAGGTTGACCCATTCTATTTTGCCTTCCTATTCTTCCCCTCCATTGTAACCATTTTCCCTTGCCTCTTCTGTAGGAGATAGTTTACCCCAATCTGTCTCTCCCCATCTCCTCTCATTATATTCCCTTCACCTCTTAATTTCACCTTTTAAGTATCATCCCTTCCTGTTAAATTGGTCCTGTGCCCTCTATCTATGTATACCTGTAAACATATATACATACATTCACATATGTATTCATATGCCCATATACCCTCATATATAGACATATATGTATATATTTCTAATCCCTTCAACTACTGAGAAAAGTTTCATAAGTTACAATTACTGTTTTTCCATGTAGGAATGTTAATAGTTCAACTTTGATAAGTTCCTTATGATTTCTTTTCCCTGTTTACCTTCTCATGCTTCTCTTGCTTCTTGTATCTGAATGTCAAATTTTCTATTCAACTCTGGTTTTTTCATCAAGAATGCTTGAAAGTCCTCTATTCCACTGAATGACCATATTTTCCCCTGAAACATGATACTCAGTTTTGCTGGGTAGGTGACTCTTGGTTTTAATCCCAGCTCCCTTGACCTCCGGAATATCACATTCCAAGCCCTTCGATCCCTCAGCGTAGAAGCTGCCAGATCCTGGGTTATCCTGATTGTGTTTCCACAATATTCAAATTGTTTCTTCCTGGCTGCTTGTAATATTCTCTCCTTAATCTGGGTATTCTGGAATCTGACTATAATATTCCTAGGAGTTTTCTTTTTGGGATCTTTTTCAGGAGGTGATTGGTGGATTCTTTCAACCTCTATTTTGCCCTCCAGTTCTAAAACATCAGGGCAGTTTTCTTTGAGAACTTCCTGGAGGATGATTTCTAGGTTCTTTCTTTGATCATGGCTTTCAGGTAGTCCAATAATTTTTAAATTACCTCTTCTGGATCTATTTTCCATGTCAGTGGTTTTTCCCATGAGATATTTCACATTGCCTTCTATTCTTTCATTTGTTTGGATCTGTTTAACAGCATCTTGATTTCTCAAGTCATTAGCTTCCATTTGCTCCAATCTAATTCTAAAGCAATGATTCTCCTCATTGAGCTTTTGAGATTCTTTTTCCATCTGACAAATTCAGCTTTTTAAGGCATTCTTTTCCTCATTGGCTTTTTGAGACTCCTTTGCCATTTGAGTCAGTCTGTTTTTTAAGGTATTATTTTCCTCAGTAAGGCTGTTGACTCTCATTTCATAATTTTCTTGCATCGTTCTCATTTCTCTTCCCAATTTTTCCTCCACTTCTCTTATCTGCTTCTTAAGGTCCTCTATGGCCTGTAGCCAGCTTGTATTTTCCTTTGAAGCTTTTGGTGCAGGAGTTCTGACTTCACTGTTTTCCTCCTGTTCCATGTCTTGCTCCTTCTTGTCCCCAAAATAGGAGTGTAATGTTGGAATCTTCTGTCTGCTTTGTTTCTTTTGCCTGCTTATTTTGCCACTCAATGATTTGACTTTTGGGCTTTTTTACACAGTAGGACTCTGCCACCAGACAGGGGAGCTTTTGTCCCAAACGCTGGGATTTTCTCAGCTGCCTGAGGTATTAGATGGGTCCCCTCTCTGAGGTCTCACACACTCTGGCAAGCTGGACACACACCCCAGAACCTTCACCCTAGACTGCAGTCCAGATCCAAGCAGGTTAAAGCAAGAGCGATTACCCCTCAGACTGGTGATTGGTCCCCCTATACTCTGCAGGCCAGGAGCTGAAGCTGTCATATGACACCGGCTGGCTGTGCTGTCGTCTCAGCCACTTCTTGCCCCGGGGGTAAAAGCCTCGCACTCCCACTTACTGGTCCCAAAGTCCAGACTGCACTGGCCTCTCACCTTGTCCTTCGCATCTATGTGTTGATAAATCTGGAAACGGCCGCAGCTGCTGCTGATCTGGAGTCCCTCAGGCTGGTGGCTGGTCAGGCCCGCCCTGGGGCTAAAGCCTCGGTATGGTGCTGGGCTCAGCTCCCAGAGCGCTGAGCTGGATTCCTGCCATTTTATTATTGACCCATGACTGCCTGATTGTCCTCGGCAGGAGGTTAGCTTCTCTGTGTCATTGTGTGGGTTCTGCAGCTCCAAAGTTTGTTTAGAGTCCCCGTTTTACATGTATTGGGGAAGGTGGAAGCCGGAGCCGCGGGAAGGTCGTGCTTCTACTCCGCCATCTTGGCTCCGCCCTTCCTAATTCTACTTTTTAAGCAGTTGTTTTCTTTTTCCAAACTGTTGACTCTTTTTTCATAATTCTTTTGCATCACTCTCATTCCTTTTCCCAATTTTTCTTCTACCTCTCTTATATGATTTTAAAGCTCCTTTTTGAGATCTTCTATAAGGTCTTTCTGGGTTTGAGACCACTTCCTGTGTTTCTTTGGGGTTTTGCCCTTAGGTGTTTTGATATTGCTGTCCTCCTTTGAGTTTGTGTCTTGATCTTCCCTGTCACCATAATAACTTTCTATGCTCAGATTTCTTTTGTCATTTCACTCATTATTTTTGGCCTTTTTCTGTTCTTTTAAATTTGAACTCTGTTCCAGAGTGGACTGGACATTTCTTGTGCCAGGGGCTGCAGGCTCTGGCTGTTTACCTGGTGCTTCATTGATATTGCCCTGAGACCTGTGGGGGATCCTTGTGTCTGGTGCTGCAGTGAGGGGGTAGGGATGAGAGGGTGACTGGCACTGCTGGAGGCCTTAGGGGTCTGGTGCTGAGTTAGGGTCCTAGTGGTGGTGTCTGGCTTGTGCTGAGGCTGATGGGGTGTTTCTGTGTTTCTTGGGGCTGCACTGAAACTCCTGGGTTATCTGGTTGCTGGCTGCTTGTTTGGCTGGGACTATGGTGAAACATGTGGTGGTTCTTGGAATTAGAATCTGCCCATTCTCTTGCCTATGCTGAGGCTGATGGGGGGGGCTCTGGTGTTGGCACTTCCCTGCTCTATCGCACTGGGGCTCAGAATCTCCCACTGGTTTGCTGAGGTTGGTTTTGCTGCTTAATTGTAAGGATGCTTTCTGTCCTGGACTGTGTTTCCCTTTTACCCCAATTAGACAGACCTTTCTTGCTGATCTTTCAAGTTTCTTGGGCTAAAAGATTGTTTCACCCCATCTTTTTGCTGGTTCTGCTGTTCAAGGATTTGTTTTGTGGTGGTTTTTTATGGTTGTTTGGAGGTGAAGATGGAAGAATTATGGCAATTTATTGCTTATTACACTTGGCTCCTGGAAGTCTACATATTTTATTCTTCACTGTCACTATATGATCAGATCACCTCCCTTTCTAATCATACATTTATTTAGTGATGTTGAGCATGGGTCATTAATAGAAACATGCTGCAACCTACTTAAACCCATGAAGCATATTTTCATTACCCTCCTGTTCACAAAAAACTTAGGTTCTTTGGAGACTACTGTGTTCCAATAGAATAGAATCACCAAAATAATGTTGATGATGAAAAGATAGATTATTCATTCAGTCATATATACAAATATGCATAATATGTATATATATCTACAAATATATGTGTATATTTGCTATCGTGGAAGTCTTACATGACAGCTTTTTTTCTTCTATTCATGTAATGGGGATCTGGTGCATCCATAGGGTACTTCAGATGGTATCTTGATATGAAGGGTGCTGGGAAGAAGATGGCCTCTTTTCATGTGGATGATATTAGGGAATCATTTCCAGGAGAATCATGATGACATGTAAGAAAAGTATCTTGGAGAAGAAGAGAGACTGTGAAGGATATGTAGACATTCTGTGACTGATTCTGGTTAGCTAACCATGTATCGAAGAGGAAACTCTTTGGTTGTGGAAGCATTCAAAGAGGCCTGAGTTTTAGCTCCGGTTTCTTTACTTCAGTATTGTTGGGGGTGGTTGGCAATCAGTGACAGGAGGAGAGCCTTTGAGCTGGTGAGTATAATATCCAGAGGGCTCTTTGACATTGCATCTTTCCAGAGTTAGGATGTGAATCTAAAGTAGCATCATTAATGCTGAAGGGAGTGTATCTTGGCTAGGAGTGACCTTTGGGATTAACCTTTGGACCCCATCCTAGTGGTACGCAGATTCATCTAGTAGTCATGCTGCATCTGGATGTAAACTTTGTGGGGCCAATACTATGTAGAAACTGAGATAAATTTTGAGTTTACTCCCCCCCCAAACTTAGGTGGTGTAGGAAAGAATATGCCCCTAAGGTGTTAGAAGGGGGTGGGGAATGTCTGTACATTTGCTCTTGATATATCTTTGTAATAAATATCCCTTTGTTAAAGCTTATCTAACTGTGAGTGGTTCAATGATCAGAAGAGTTCTGGAAAAAACAAAATTTATGTTTAATGTACATTTTTCAAAAAACAAAAATCTAAATGTTTTATTGAGCTAATAATAGTAAATGATTAAAGTGTGCAAAGTATTTTACATGCATCTTACTATTTAAACCTAACAATGACTCTGTGACTCAGATACAACAGATTATATTATATGCATTTTACAAGAGGAAGCTGGGGCTCATTTTGGTTAAGTGATTTGTTAGTGGTGATATATTTATTAAGAAACACAATCAAGAGATGAACACAATCCTTACTAACTCCAAGGTCAGCACTATATCCACTGTGCTACAAAACAAATTAGAAGTATTATTGATTTGATGTATTTTTACCATCAATAAATCGAGAAATAAGAAAGAAAAACACAAAATATTTTTAGTTAGCCCACAACTAAGTAGACACATAGTTAGCTGACTTGTCTGGAAATAACTCCATAAAAATCTAACTTCAAGCTTATTATTTTTACCATCTACAGGGTAAAATTTTAAATCTAGTTATAAAAAGGAAATTGGGGGCCTACAGACCTGGGGTTAAAACAAGTAAATACAAGGAGACAATGATTAGTGTGGAGTGATGAGACCTGAATAGTTTTAAGACTCTGAGCTCTTCTATCAGACTGTGAGCTCCTGGTGGGGGGCGGGGGGAGGGAAGAGATGACTGTTTTTTGTTCTTTGTTTTTTAACATCTTAGGAATTTAGTACATTAAAAGTCATCTAGTACAACTATCTCCTTTTTCAGATATAGATATCAAAGCTCAGAGAGGTCAAATGATCTGCCCAAGGTTAGTTAGCTAATTAGTAGTACAGCTGGAATTAGAACCCAGACTTTCTGGCTTCCACCCCAGCATTCTGTTACAACATACCTTTTCTCAGCATGGCTATAAGCAAGGAACATGTTGTCTGTGCGATAAAGGAGGATCCAGGCAACAAATAGAATATAACAAAGTACTCAAATTTTGACTAGCCCTGAATATCCAAAATATCTGACAATTTTGCCAAGTTTTTCAGTAAATTTTCATGTAACAACAAAAGATCATAGTCAGTACCTAAGAGAGAAATGCAAAAATCCTATTAACAGTGCTGAGATAAATAATTGTAATACATACAGAATAAATAATTGTTGACCTCAGTCCAGTCTAAGTGAATTAAGCAAAGACATTTTCTCAGCTGTTATTAGTAAATTAAATATTACTATGACAGAACTTCAGCAAAGGGACTCAAATGAGTCTTTAAGCAGTTCAGGAGTCCAGGTCTTGTGTCATGCTTTGTCATAGAATCATAGAATGTCAGAGCTAGAACCTTATTCAGTCTACCATCTTGATTTTAGAGATGAGAGAATTGAGACCCAGAGGGTTGAAATTATTTTCTCCAAATCACACAACTTGTTAGGTACAAAGTCAAAACCCAGATCCAGGTTTCCCGAATTTTAAACTAATGTGATCTCTATTATACCTTAGATCAGAACAGCACAATTTGTCAGTACGTAGGGGCCAAAATTAAAATAGGCTAAACTTCTTCAGGCCAAATAGATTTTTAGTGGCTCACTTTCCAAGTAAATATATGATTAATGATAAAACTATTTTACAAATAAATCATGTTTTTAAAAGGGAAAATTTCAATTAATACCAATTAATTACACTTACTATTAAGATTTTTATTTATCATGAAATCACATTAGTGTTTAAAAAATTACTTTGCTATGCAGTACAAGTTTAATACATTTTTCAGGTTTTCTTGCTGTTTACATTTAGTTAATGGGATATATTATTTTGTCAGCAATCAGTTTATTGCTGACATTGACAGTTTATTGCTGAAATCGATTTCTTTAGAAATCTGAAAACTAACCTTAGTAGCTGCCTCATTTTCTGAATTTCCTTTCTTGAGAAACCATTGTTCCCTACTGAGATTTTTCAACAATTTGGACACTTTAATTTGTTTTTCATTGGTGTCCAATTTGCTTAAGTCAGGCTGTTTCAACTGGAAATGGCAGTGAAGATTGTATTCTTTTGGAATGGCTATTACTTCTTGTAGCAGAAGCACCACAGCATACCCAGGGTGGCTGCCAACACAGATTCTTAGATTTGCTTTTCTAAAGGAAAGCAACTCAAAATGGGTTAACAGTCTTGCTTTAATCAAACATATGTAATTTACCTAGTTCAGGGGGAAAAGGTCAGTACCCTGAACTTTAGAGAATACAGACAAGTTAAAAGCAGACAACAAATACAGAGAAACATCAGCAGACAAGCTTCCAACTGTGTGACCATTACATCCATACCTAGTCAGTTACCAGAGAGGGAAGCACCAACATCTGGGTTTTCAAAGCTGGGGGGCTCAACGGCTGCCCAGAGTCTCATCTGGTCAAATTGTACAACTCTTCTGAAAGTGAGTCCCAAAACAAAACCTCACATCAGAGTATATATAGTCTTCTCCTGGGTCAGAAAATGTCACAACCCTTGACCTACTGCCCAGTCACAAAGTATCAAGGTGTGGGCATTCCTGAAAAACAAGCCTCTGGCCACAGGCTCCATATGACCACATTCAACCTGTTAGGGGGCAGAGTATATTTTCAAATCAAGGAACGTTCTCAGAGTCACTTAAGCCTATCAAAGGGCCTAGGGGCAGGGAAGAGCTTAGATTCCCATTCCCATAACACTTCTAGGCAAACAAGGCACAATATTTTGTCCCTCGTGTAAGTAAATAAGTATCTATTCTTCCACTCCACATTAAATATTCTATGTTCTGATTCAATCTCCCATTTCTTTTTGTCACCCATTTTACAAAGTCATACCCAAAAAATCTCCACATCAACTGCTCACATATCAAAGAAATACTGAACTGAGTGTCTGACCTTGGAGAGAGCTCCAGACACATAATTTGGAGGGTGGCCACACAGCGGGGAGGGAAAGAAGCCCTTGAATTGTAGCCACTCATCACATAGTGGGCATCAGCTGCATTGGCGCGTGGCTGCACTCGCTTTGTCCCTGTTCAAAGCCGGTGATGACCAAAAATACAGTGAGAAGATGTAACAGGCTCCTCTCAAACTAGAGAGAGACTGCCGGTGGTTGGTTGTCATGGGTCACGTGACAAACAGGAGTGAGCATGCAGCACCAACCTAACCGCCAAGTTACTTGACAGGCACAATAGGTGACCGGTGGAAGCTGGGTTAGGTGGGTCATAGACAAAGCACTGGTTTGTTACATCTTTACTTTTTTTTCTTTACATCCTTTACATTTTTCCCAGGCTGCCCAAAATCCTTTGGTGGGTTATAAGCCAGCTGTATGTTGTACAAACCTGCCTTAGACAATTTAGATGATACAGTGTTCAGTTTATGGAAAGGAGAGTGTGCATGAAAGTAATAGGGGAGAAGTTGAGTCTACTCCATTGCTCCCCTCTTATCATCTATGGACATCTTAGGGGATCTTCCAGGTAGTGTATTAAATGCCTTGTAATGTTCCTAACCTTGCCTCTATCTATAGACGATATCTATACTCACACCTGCAAAATAACAAGAATTGGCTATCAGTGAACAAATACTTATTAAGCACCAACTAGGTCCAAGGCAATGTTCTAGGTGTTGAGGATACAGAGAGAAGAGACACAGGCCTTAACCTTAAGGGAATTTACATTCTACTGGGTGCTATATGTCCACAGATAAGTAAGTGCAGCATATATGAAATAAATAAACAAATATATACATATACATACACATATATGTATACCCACACATATATTTGTATACACACAGATTTGGGGGCACTAACAACTAGGGGAATCAATGAGAGTCTCTTAAAGAAAGCAGTTCTTGAGCTAATCTTGGAGGGGAGCTCCTATGAGATTTCTAGAAACAAAGGTGAGGAAGGAGATTATTCCAAGTATGAGAGGTGGGGGCACAATATAAGCAAAGACTGGGCAGTAGATGATAAAATGCCATATATGGGGAACAACAAGAAGTCCAGTTTGGCTTGCATACAGAGGTGGAGTGTGTGGGGAAGTAATGTGTAATGAGCTTGGAAGGATAGACTGGAGCCAAACACAAGAGAATGCATCTGAAAGGCAGTGGGGAATAGAGTAAAGTGGTGGGAAGGGGAATGATATGATGAGACTTGTGCTTTAGGAATATCTTTTTGGCAGCTACAAGGGGGATGGATTGGGGAGGGGAGACAGGGGATGCAGGGAGACCAATTAGGAAGCTATTGCAATCATGCAAGCAGGAGGTGATAAGGACTTAAGCCAAAGTGTTTGCGGTATGAGTAGAGGGAAGGGAATGCCTATGAAAGATGGTAAGGACATAGAATCAATAAGACTTGGAAATTAATTTGATGTGGGTGGAGTGAGTAAGGGAATATTTGAGGATGCCTCCTAAGATTACGACTAGAACAATGAGTGGTGCCTATCAATAGAAGTACAGAAGTTTATATGAGGTGTGGGGGTAAGTCTAGGGGGGAAAGATAATAAACTCTGGTTTTGATATGTTTAGTTTGAAACATTTATGGAACATCCAGGTGGAAATATCTAGCATGCAGGACTGCCATTAAAAAGAGGGGAGACTGCTATACAGATAGATTTGGGAGGATTTGCATAGAGATGGTAGTTGAACTCATGATCAATAAGGATATCACTGAGAGAATAAATAGAGAAAAGAGAAGAAGGTTCAGGACAGAGCCTGAGGGTACAGACAAAATCATAGTGGAAAGAATGCTTGTTAGGAATGGGTCTGAGTCAAGCCAGTCTCTTGTTAATTCAGGTTCAATGTTGGAATAAAATGAGGCTTTTGTAGATCAATTCAATACTTCCTAAAAGGAGGTTTACTTACCATAGCATAGTATGGAAATATATCTGGTCAGCAGGATGTGATGATTTACCCAGTCTTGGGACATGTGCCAAGTCTGAAGGACTTGAATTTCATGTTGGTTGGCCTTTGTATACCACATCAATACATCCAGAGGCTATCAGGAAGAAGCCTTAGCCTCCTAGGCCAAGCATTGGGTACAGTTTTGTTGCCTTTCAAGAAAAAATTAGCCTGACTTCTTTGGGGTAAGGCCTAGGATATTACTCCCATGACATCATCGATGATAATCTAGTATAGGAGATGAAGAAAGATTGGCCAAAAAAGCAGGAAGAAAACCAGAGCAGAGCAGTGTCATGGAAATCCAGGGAGGAAGGAGTGACCAGAAGGGATAGTCAACAATATCAAATGCTGCAGAGAAATGAGGGATAAAGACTGAAGGGAAAAAAAAGTTGGCTTTGCAATAAAGGGATCATTGCTCACCATGGAGTTTTGGTAGAATTGTAAAACCAGCAGCCAGATTGCCAGGATTTGAGAAGTGACTAGGAGGAGAGGAATTGGAAGTCATGAGTATAAATAATTTCTTCTGAGAGTTCTGCTGTGAAAGGGAGGAAACATATAGGAAGCTAGCTTGAGAAGACAGTAAAGCCAAATGTTTTGTTTTGTTTTTTAAAGGATAGAAGAGATCTGGGTATGTTTAAAGGCAGCCAATTGAACTAGAGAGATGGAAAATTAGGGAGAGAGAGAAAATGATCAGTACAAGCTGCTAGAATTGATTGGAGGGGATGGGATTGAGGACAATAGTAAAAGCTACTTCTGAAAGAGTGCTTATCCCTGGTCCAATTCAGAGTTGAATAATTTGGGGGTTATACATAGTGGTTATACCCAATAGGGAAAATAGCTCACTTTTCCATGGTACCCTATAAGTAAGTAAGTAAGAGTTGTTTGGACTAGAGCAAGGACTCACTTTCCCATGATAACTGAGCTCAAGTAATCATTGCTAACTTGAGAATATTGGAAATTACTCAGCACAAGAAGGAATTCAGGCACATGGAGACTTGAGGGACATACAGAAAAGGTCAAGGCAGTTAGCAAGAGGATGAAGCAGAGGCAGTGGACAGTGACTGCTGCTGAAGAGAAGTGAATAGTACCTGAGATAAGCAGTTAATGGGCGAGCTATAGCATTCTGTCTGCAACAGCCAGTAAAAGCAGTCAGAATCATAGCTAAGGAGTTGCAGACTATGTCTATGGAAACTGGAGGCAAGTTGGGAATGATGCTGAGGTGAGATGCAGATAATTGTCTTTACCAAACCTCTCCAATTCTGTTTTATAAGGACTACAACTATTAGTTTTCTCAGTTTTGTTTCTTTCTACAAGATCTGGGATTGAGCTCCATTTTGTGGTTTGAGTTTTTTTTGCTTTGTAATAAATATCTTTTATTTGAACAGGAAAGGAGCTTAATTTAGAGGCTGTTAAATTAACTGTATGTGGCTACAAGACAAACCACAGAAAATATTAATTATTTTTAAATGTTGTATTGTTGTCTTTGTGTTTATAATATAGTCATTCCCCTTAACTGAACTTAACCAATTGAATCCTTCTTTGTAACAAAACAACAATCACAAAAAAATTTAATCAAAATCAACCAGCACATTGACCATGTCTAATAGTGTAGCGGCAAGCACCCCAGCATCCCCAGGGTGGCTGCCAACACAGGTGCTTAGATTTGCTTTTTTTTTTTTTTTTAAAGCAATTGGGGTTAAGTAACTTGCTCAAGGTTACACGGCCAGGTGTTTCTGGGTGGGTGCTTAGATTTGCTTTTCTAAAGGAAAGCAACTCAAAATGGGTTAACAATCTTGCTTTAATCAAACACATAATTTACCTAGTTCGAGGGAAAAAGGTCAGCACCCCGAACTTCAGAGTATATAGACAGAAACCTTTCAAGCAGACAGGCCTCCAACTGTCCAACCATTACATCCATACTACATCACAGTTACCAGAGAGGGAAGCATCAACATCTGGGTTTTTCAAAGCTGGGGGGCTCTCAATGGCTGCCCAGAGTTTCATCTGGTCAAATAATACAACACTTCTCAAAGTGAGTCCCCAAACAAAGCCTCACATCAGGGATTATATAGCCTTCTCTTGGATTAGAGAATGTAACAACCCTCTTGACCCACTGCCTAATCACAAAGTATCTCTTGAAAAACAAGCCTCCCACCACAGCTCCAGGTATATTTAAACCTAGGGGCAGGGAAGATCTTAAAAATTTACATTCCCATTACAAATAGCAAATAAAGGAAGGAAGTATGTGTCATTATTAGTTTTCTAGGGCTAAGATTATTCATAACTATTCATCAGTGTTTGACTGCTGTTAATCATTGTATAATTTATTCTCTTAGTTACCGTTGTCTTAGTTTCTTTGCTCTTTCACATTGTACAAAACTTCCTATTTTTCTCTGAATTCCTTATATTCACCATTTCTCATACCTCAATAATATTCCATTATTCATGTATCAAAATTTGTTCAGTCACTTACTGATTGATGAGTAATCATTTAATCTTTTTTGTCTGCCACAGAGTGGGTCTATGCTTATTTTGTTATATAAGACCTTTATTCCTGACATTGATATATAAATATGTATACATTTATACACATACATGTATGTATCCATGCCATTTTTATAACTTTATATGTCTATATATACACACACACAATATGCATGTGTGTATATATACACACATACACATACTTACACAGATATATACCCAGTAGTGACATCTATGTACAAAACCATATGAACAGTTTAGCGATTTTTCTCATACAATTTCAAATTGTTTTTCAGAACCGTTAGACCACTTTACAGCGCCCTACCAATAGCATATTAGTGCATCTGTCTTCCCATAGTCTCTCCAAGATCAACTGTTTCTTTCTTTTTTAAAAATAATTTCTGACAATTTAAGGAGTGTGAGGTTGAGAATATTAATTGCTGACAAATAAACCCTCAAAATTGAGCCTGGGTCTCTATATGCCTAGATGCTTTTGCAATGAAAGACAGATTACACCTGATTTTCCCATTTTGGAGTCTACACAGCATAGCAGGAGATGCCAGCTTATAGCTGGAAGGCTTTGACTACCCTAAAGAATTAAACTAAACCTTCCTATTTTAAGGTGAAGCCCCCACCAACTGTTGCAGAAAATCCTCTTCAAGTTTGCTAGCTGGTCTCTCAGAAATCTCCTTAAGCTGCTTGAGACTTGAAAACAACTTCCTTAAGCCCAACAGCTCACTGGATAGGAGCCTATTGTTCTTCATAAAATTCATCTACCCTCTATTTCAAGTCCATCTTTATTTGTCAGCTGGATGCTGACAACATTAAAACTACTTGAACTTCCTCCTGTTGCAACAGTATTTTTTTTTGCATGTCATAGTCACAGGGAGATCCACCCAATATTTAGCATCCCATAATATCAACCATAGTTGAAATTTTAGCAGCATTCCTATCTTGGAATCCAACTATTAATTTTTGACCAAGAATACATATAACTGGCAAAAGAAAGGCAAGTCAATCTAGTCCACAAGGGTAAAATCTTAGTAATATCTCACAGGAAGGATGATACAGGAGATATTTTGGCTACTAAACAGGTTAAGGATATACAAGCTTCTAAAAGCAACTCTAACTGTTCCTCTAACTCCCCTTGCTGGCCAGTTTGAAGAGTAACACAAGAATTGATTTGTTAAATGCCTACTCTGCTTAAAAGGATGTGGTTACTTCAAATCCCAAAGGGGAGATCAATTTTTTGAAAAAATCAACATGCTGAGATTTCAAATAAAGAATATAATTTATTATTTCACTTAAAAACTGTGAGGAAACGAAGTGGAACATACACTGATCTGGGTTATCTAGTGAAAATTACTTCATTCTCTCCTCCATTCTCCTCTTTCCTCCATTCCCCAAGGCCAGATTGGATTCAGCCCAGTCCCAGGTAACAGAACCAGGCTGGTCTCATCTAGGCCAGTTGGGTCTCATCTAGGCTAGTTGGGTCTCATCTAGGCTAAATCATCTAGTCTACAGGTCAGACTGGGCCCAGAGGGGCAAGGAATAGATACAGCCCCAAATAGAATGCCACATCTGCTTCAGAGAATGTCTAAGGTGCCTCAGAAGTTAATCAAGAGAATGACATTCAGGCACCTTTATGACCTAAGGGCTTTCTGAGACTCTCAGAAGATCCAGGATTGGACTGAACCTCCTAATGGTTGCAATGAACTCATTTTCCTTGGTAAAGATAGAAAGAGAAAGGCAACAGCTTCACTTTTTGATAATGGTTTTCTTTGAATTCACATTCATCTGGGACTTGTTAAGTCAAGCAGGCTGTGGCACATTTAAGGACAATATCTCAGGTTCAATTCTCTTATGAGCCAAATAGCTTGACTGTTTCATAGCTGAGGGTCTGAATCCCCAAACCTTACAGTAGTCTTTCAAACACATGTCATTGGTTACAAAAGGATGAAAGAATATTTCTAGATCAATGCATGTATCTTACTAGTAGTGTTAGAACACTACTTGGCTTGGGTTAAAAATTTTGTTCTGGTCCCCAAGCACAGAGGGAAAAGAGGGGAGAGAAGAAGAAAGAGGAAAAAGGGAAAGAAAATGAGAAGTCCATATACTGTCATAGATTAGTTAAAAATCTTTACAGAGAAATTTTATTGATGTACAAAAAAAAACAAAACCAAACCAAAAAACCCCCTAAATTTGCCCTCTCTTAAATTCTTAAAGAGTACACCTAAAAATCAGTCATATAATATTCATATTTAAGCAAAATGAAATATCATGTGAGGTGTATTACCTTCTATTTACACAGTATATACATCTTATCTCTTTAGCACAATGTTTTCAGCCAGGTTGTCAAATGCCTTCGGTAAGGATGAACATGGTATCAAGATCAGCTACTGCACTGATGGCAAATTCTACTACTTGAAAAGGCTACAAGCCAAGATCAAAGTGGAGGGAGTGTTGGTGCATGATTATTTGCAAATGATTGTGCACTCAATGTAGCTTCTGATGTTAAGATACAACAAAGTATGGATCTCTGCTGCTTGTACTAATTTTGGCCTAGCAGTTAACACCAAGAAAAGACAAATGCTCCTCTAGTCAGCACCACACCATCCATATGTGGAACCCTTAGTTACAGCAAATGGAGGAGTTCTGAATGCTGTGAATAAGTTCACTTACCTTGGCTGTATGCTTTCTAGGGTTGTACACATTGATAATGAGGCTGATGCATGCATTGCCAGATCTAGGTCAGTGATTGGGAGGCTCCAAAGGAAAGTGTAGGAGAAAAGAGATAGACCGATTACCAGACTGAAGGTCTGCAGAGCCATTGGGCTGACCTCATTGTTGTATGCCTCTGAAACCTGAACAGCCTACCAGCACCATGCCAGAAAACTGAATCACTTCCATTTGAATTGTCTTAGGAAGATTCTGAAGATCACCTGGCAGGATAAGGTACCAGACACTGAAATCTTTTCTCCAACTGAACTGCCAAGCATTGAAACTCTACTGCAGAGAGCACTCTGATGTGCTGACCATGTTGTTCAAATGCTAACTATTCGCTTGCCAATAAGGCTATTTGATGGAAAACTTACGCGGGGCAATCACTCACACCGAGGTCAGGAAAAAATGATAAAAGGGGGGCAGCTAGGTGGCGCGGTGAGCAGAGCACTGGCCCTGAAATCAGGAGGACCTGAGTTCAGATCTGACCTCAGGCACTTAACACAAAACTAGCCGTGGGACCTTGGGAAAGTCACTTAACCCCAATTGCCCTGCCCTCCCCCCTCCAAAAACCAAAAAGTAAAATTAAAAAAGAAAATGATAAAAGGACATTCTCAAGGTCTCTCTCAAGAACATGGGAATTGATTATGTGACATGGGAGACAGTAGCACAGGACTGCCCAGCATGGCAGGCCTTCAACAGAGAAGGTGCTGTGCTCTATGAGCAAAGCAGAATTTAAGTAGCTCTAAAGAAATGCACAAATTTAGAGAATCCACCCCAAATGTTCTCATGGACTATTTGTGCCCTATCCTGTGGCAGAGCATTCCAACCTTGTATTTGACTGATCAGCCATAGTTGGACACATTGTAAATTGACTCTAGAATAATAAAGTCATTTTGATCCTCTTTGAGAAAGAAGGACAACCAAGCAATATACAACTTGTAAGTATATAGTTATCGGCATTCCATTAGAATGTGAATTCCTTGAAGGCAGGACTGGTATTGTTTGTTTGTATATATGTTTTTATTTGTATGCCCAGCACTTAGCATAGTAATAAGAGCTTAATAAATACTTGTGAACAGACTGAGAGTCCCCCAGACTTCTCAACTCAATCAATAAACCAGAGGTGGCAACTAGACCTAGATATTTCTATTGAATCAACCTTAATCTGGTAAGAATCAATCCAGGATGGTAGACTAGGTTTGAGAAGTTCCTGACAGTCATTTGAAATAGAAGCATGCTGAAACGAGGCATATTTGGACCGGCTAAAGCAACTTGGTCATTGACTGTCCATAAAATATCAATCCAGTTCAGAAACTAAGATTTGAGTGTCTAGCAGGGGAAGAGTTGGGAGCTATCCCAGTCAAGCTCCTGGGAGGAATCACTTAGATGAGAGCCTATGAAGCCTGGTCTCTCTCCACCCTTGATCAAAGAAGGACCTTGTGAACTTTGAAAGGTTTGGAAGACTTTGGACCTCTGAATAGCATTCTAATAATATCCTTGAATTGCAATAAGTAATGGGAGCTGAAGACATTAGACTAACTGAGGAAAGGCAGCATCAGTATCCTACAAGGAGCCCAGTAGAACCATAATGATTCCTAAGGAGAATATCATGATAACTCCAGGAAAAGGATTTCCAGGAGATGTGAGTTCCCCACTTTAGCAAATGTACTTGTGGGAGAATGTGTTACTGACTACTGGGTGAGGTGGGGAGGGGATGTTCCAACTGTTCTTGCAATAGAACTTTAATGAATATTCTTAAGAGCTAATTAAGCCTGGTTGATTAATTGATAATAATAGAGGAAAAACACAAGTAGAGACTCATGAGCTATAGTACCCCTATGCCAACTTTTCAGGGTCCTCTAGACACCTGAGAGGAGATGTAGTAGTTAGCACCTGGGGACCTGACCTACCAGTATGAGCGTTGGTTGGGAGAGTAGCTCCAGAGCACGTGCTACACTTGCAAACTGAAACCTTTCACAAATTGCAAAACTCCTCTAATACAACATATTTAGAATTAATTTTTTTTTTTGCAAAATGCATCTGATTTTTTTCACTAAAATGTTGAATTTGTAAAGTTTTGACATGAGGTCTTGTTTATTTGGGAAGAGAAAATGTAGTTAGAAATATCTTTAAAATTGCATTTTTGGTAAATATGTATATGTGGAATTTATCATTTTGTAATTAAATAATAGGTGGCAGAGTGAATAGAGTGTAGGGTTTGGAGTCAGGAAAACTCTTCCTGAGTTCAAATCTGTTCTTAGGCACTTACTAGGCGTGTGCCCCTGGGTAAGACACTCAACCCTATTTGCCTCAGTTTCCTCCTCTGTTAAATTAGCTAGAGAAGGAAATGGTAACCACTCCAGTATCTGCCAAGAAAATTCCAAATGGGGTCATGAAGAGTAGTGTACAACTGAAAAGACCAAAAACAACAAAATTAAAGAATAACTAGTTAAAAATATGTATTTTATTGTAATAAAATGAAATCATACCTCCAGATTCCCAGATTGCAATGTAGTCATAAAAAGTTACATTTTAAAATCAATTCAGGAAGGATGCAACTTCACAGTCAACAAATATTTTTTAAGCACCTACTATGTACACTGTACTAAGTACTGGGGATTCAAAGAAATTCAAAAGACAGCGCATATTCTCAAGGAGCCTATAGTCTAATGAAGGAGATCACAGTCTAAGGGGTAGACAAATGGATAAAATGGCAATAATCAACAATCATCTTCCTTTTGTGCATTGTCTTCCTCCTGTTAGATTGTAAGATCCTTGAGGGCAGAAGATGTCTTTCTTTTTCTTCTTTGTCTTCCCAGCGCTTAGCATGGGGCCTGACATAGTAGGTGCTTAATAAATGTTTATCATATCATACAGTAGGAAATGCTTTGAAGGGAACCAGAAAAGGCTTCTTGAAGAAGGTAGAATTTTAACTGGGATTTGAAGGAGACCAGGAAAGCCAGCAAGTGATAAGTGTAACAAGATGAGACACCATTACATTGTCAAAATACATAATGAATATTCAGAGTTGGAAAAACTCAGAAATCCTCAGTTCAAGGCACAAGTTTGAGAGCAATTATGCATAACTGCATACATTGAACATAAAATATTTTTGCTAGTAATTATATTAAATATAGTTATATTTTATTCTCAAATATATTTGGTATATATTTTTTCAGTTGAATAAAGTCCATGTTGGCCAATCTCAACAGAATTATATATAAAAGCTAGATCATTAAACTTGGAGTCAGGAAGACTTGATTTTGAATCCTACCTCAGACATTTACTAGCTATGTGACCTTGGGGAAGTATTTTAAATCTCTCTTGGCCTCAGTTTCCTCTTCTGTAAAATGGAGATATCACCTCCATCCTAGAGTTGTTGAGAGGATCAAAGGAGATAAAAGCATTTTGCAAAATTTAAAGAACTATATAAAATCTAGCAATTGCTGTTAATGTCATTATTATTTTCTTTGAAATTCAAAAATTTTATAATGGATGTCAAAAAGCAAAAAAAAAAAATCAATGCTACTGAGAAAGATCAAAATACATACAACATGGTTGGGTCTGAGATGCCCCTTCTAGATTATTGGCATCCCTTCCTCCTCTTGTCAGTTCTGCCTATCAATGTTAAATTAATAGTGCACCTTTCTATGGGACATAGGGAAAATATCTTGTCAAAAATAGCAGATTGTTTCAGACATAGAGTGGGTAGCAAAAATAAACCTGTGCTGTCATTTGCCTGTACTTCATGTGGCTTAACTAATAGGGTTTTCTCTCATTGAAACTGTATGACATTCACCTTAATTCCTTCCTAAGAAAGAGAGATGAGTTAATATTAACAAGATTTGAAATTGAGTCTCCAAGGAGTCTACATAACTGCAGACCAATACTTAAAAGGCTAAGTCACCTTATCCAACTAATCACAGGGTAATGGATTAAAATTAATTAAAAATTTTAAACCTTGAATAATTATGATTAATCACAAATATAAATGTGTACATACATATGCATAAATATATCATCAGTTCAATTACTAGGAAAACCACATTTTAAATTTTTTTAAGAGGACAATTCTTCATATTATGTGACATATAAATTAAACATTGACATTATACTGGACATATATAATCTTGAGGAAATAGGATATTGGAAAATACAGTTTCCAAATATGTAAAATAATAGAAAGTATCTTAAGATTTGCAGAGCATGTTAATACATGTTATCTTATTTAATTCTCACAACATCCCTGTAAAGTATATAGAAGTTTTATAGATGAGAAAACTGAGACTCAAGGAAGTCAAGCACCTACCATATGTCATATGTCAAAATTGTCATTCCAACCCTCATGTCTCTTAATTCCCAACCTAGAGTTCAATCCATCATACAATACTACCTCTCACAATGAAATCTTTGTTTTTGTTTGGGCCAGACATAGAGTTTAACTAGGGTAAGGAACTCCCTTGAGGACACTCCTTCTGTTAATGAAAATAATCACTTGTAGAATAACAGTATAATCTCTAAGTTTCCTGGGGGCACTGAGAGGTTTATGACTTGCCTAGGCTTACACAGCTGGTAAGTGTCAATGACTAGACTTGACCCAGACAGGGAGGCTAGTCCTCTATCCACCATGCCACATTATAGTCTTCTGATGGATTCATTAGAATGTTTGTAAGATTATAAAGATACATAGTTTACAAAAACAAATTATCTTCTGAAATTAAAATGTCAATTCCTATCTCCCTAGGGTTTAATCCAACTTGTGATATGTTTGAGATTGCTTCTTAAGGCTCTATTTATTCACTAATTATCTTTATCAAGTGGTCAACTTCAGATTATATTGTAAAAGAAAAAAGTTTACCTAAAACATTGAGAGGTCTTTTAGGAAGTTCCATTAGCCTTTTGAGGCCCATGGAATACTATTTGGTGCACTGAAATACCTTGTTACATTTGCTTAAAGGTAGCTTAATAGTCACTTTGTCATCTATTCATTTTTTTAGACCTTTTATATAGCTAATCAATATATAATCACTATTCAGATCCTTATCTGGTTTCCTCTCTTGCAGAAATATTCCTTCTAAAAATATCCTTCCAAGTATGTGGGGTATGGGACCCCAAAAATCCGTTACCCCCAAAATTTAAAAGTCATAGGTGTCTTGAGGAAAGAACAGGAAGTTTTATTCAGTTCTTGAGAGAAGAGGGCATCCCTTCCACAATAGGAACCAGCAGAATAAGGCATGTTACCGTAGACGGAACAAGAATTTATACCCTGACACAGTCAAGCCTCCTCCCACCACTGTCCTTTCTCCCATTGGCTGGGAGGCGGGCTTACAAAGAACAAGGAAATAGAGGATAGCCAATCCAAATGTACCTATCCTTATAAGTGAAGAAGGGGGAAGGGCTCTAAGAGATTCCTAAGAGCTTAATGCTGACTGACAGCTAGGAAAAGGGGGAAGGGTCCTGAACAATTTGAACAATTCAAATGTTCATGTCCTTATTTGGCAAATGCTAAAGTGAAGAAGGGGGCAGGGTTCTACGAAATTCCTAAAAGGTTTAATGAAAATTGACAGCAAGTGTAGTGGGGGGAAGGGTCCTAAATTATGTAATTTCTTAGGAAACCCAGGACTCAGGTCTGCCCAGTTTTACAAAAGTCTGTCTCTGGGTTTGAGATAGTCTGTCTCCCTTTCCCTTACTTCCGAGGAGTCTTCACAGAGGGTGCAGAGAGAGTGTACCCCACTCACAAGAAAGGTAGTAAAAGGGGCAAAGACAAAACCATCTTTGTTCACAGACAGGTTGGATTTAGACCTATACCTGTACACTTTATCTCTGAATGTGAAAAGAATAGCATCCTCCTGAACAACAGAGAAGGGGTAGCTGGCTTCTGTAGTGGATATGATGCTGGGCTTGGAATCAGGAAGACATCTTCCTGAGTTCAAATCTAGCTTCAGAACTTTACTAGCTGTGTGATCCTGAGTAAATCACTTAAGCCTGTTTGCCTCAATTTCCTCATCTATAAAATGAGCTAGACAAGGAAATGGCAAACCACTCCAGTATCTTTGCCAAGAAAACCCCAAATAGGGTCAAATGGAGTTGGATGTGACTGAGAAGACTGAACAACAGCAGAATGATAGAAGTAGCCCGTGGTCCTAATTACATGAGGATCCTAGACTCACTGTCCTGCTATTCCTGTTTCTATTTCCTCTTCTGCTGCCACAGCAACAACAGCTGTGGAAATAACTCTTTGTCAGATTCTCATCCAAGAGTCTTTAGCTTGGGGTTTCTCCTAGAAACCGGTTCCCCATTATGCCTAGTGAATTGATGATAAAAATTTGAGCTCGCCCTACTTTTCAGCTGTGAACTTTTTTTGGTGGTGGTGGTAGTGAGGAAAGGTACTCAATGAATTTTTTTTTTTTTAAGCAATCGGGGTTAAGTAACTTGCTCAAGGTTACACGGCCAGGTGTTTCTGGGTGGGTGCTAAGTGTCTGAGCCCAGGATTCGATCTCCAGGTCATTCCAACACTGGAGCCGGTGCTCTTACTTGCTGTGCTACCTGGCCGCCCTGGTACTCAATGAATATTAAAAATAAGCTATAAATTCATGTATAATATGTGATGAATTATTTAACAGTCCTGTGTCTTGTGTTCCTCATCTGTAAAATACTGCAAGTAGATTGGCTGGCCAGTTGGAGAGCCTCAATGTTCGTAAGGGGATTAATACAATAGAGGCAACCAGATTTTGAAATGGGTAGAATGATGGACTTGGACATAAGAAGACCTCAGTTCAAATCCTGCCTCAAGGCACTCTCTAGCTGTGCCACTCTGGGCAAATCAGGTAACTTCATTCTGCCTCAGCTTCCTCAGCTCTAAGATGGGGATCCTAATAGCTCTTATCTCTCAGGGTCTGAGGATAAAGTGAGATATTTGTAAAGCACTCTGCAAATGTTAAAATGTCATATAAACATGCTTACCTATTGTTCTTGTTATCTTCATCATTATAATCTTGCATGTACTGAATATAGCACTTGGCATGTTCAATCCAATAAGCATTTATTAAACACATACTATAGCAGGTACTTCCTTAGGCACTGGAAATAGAAAAACAGAATGAAAAACTGTCCCTTCCCTCAAGTGACTTACGTTTTCCTTGAGGGCCGAAACATGCAAAAAGATAAGTATATCTGTAAATGATGGAGGAGGGAAAGAGCATTAACAGAGATAGAATCAGAAATGGTTCATAAGGAGATGGCACATGGGCTGAGTCTAGAAGGGCATTAGAGCTTCTAAGATGCATAGACAAGATAGGAGTGCATTCCAGATATGGGGGATAGCCTGATCAAAGGTGTGGTGATGGGAGATCTGAGTTTGTGCTGAGTTTGGGGAATAGCAAGGAGGATAGTTTGGATGGGAAGTGATATATAATAAGCCTGGTAGATAAGCTGGGCCCTTGAATAGGGGTTTGTATAGGCCCTTGTAGAGGGCTTTGAATACAAAATACACATACAGAGTTTACATGTTATCTTAGAAGTAATAGGGAGAGGGGCAGCTAGGTAGTGCAGTGAATAGAGTACTGGCCCTGGAGTCAGGAGAACCTGAGTTCAAATCTGAGCTCAGACACTTGACACACTTACTAGCCATGTGACCTTGGGCAAGTCACTTAACCCCAATTGCCCTCCAAAAAGCAAAAAATTTTATTTTCTGCAAAAAATGCTGTATGAAAATTTAATAAGATAAATATTTTTAAGAAACTGCCAGCATGTCTGTCTCCAAATATAGATTTTATAGTTTCTTTTCTTAATCAAGGTTCTTAACTGGGGGTCCAGGAACTTAAAAATACATGTACATTTTGATAACTATTTCAATATAATGAGCTTCCTTTGCAATCCTATGTATTTTATTTTATGGATTTAAAACCATTATTCTAAGGAGTCCAAAGTCTTAACCATTTAATTTAACTGCTAAAGGGGTCTATAACACAGAAAAAAGGTTAAGAACTGTGACTTAAAATGTTAATATATTCATCTGTCACAGAACTGGACAAATTCAGCAGAGAAAAATAAAGTTACTAATAATATGCCTGAAGTACCTCAGCTATTTACATCCTGTAGTAGATATACCTAGATATATTGCCATTTGGTTCTGTACCTAATTCAAACTGTTAGGATATGAAGTATATTCAGGCATATTTCTTCCCCTTTCTAAATCTGAAGAGTTCTTATTTCTTGGACATGAGGCTTCACCATAAATGAAAATGAAGTGGTATTGCAGAAGTCCATTAGATTCAGAGCAAAAGAACTTCAATTTGAACTCTAGCTCTGACACTTATTGCCTGTGTGATCTACAAGTCACTTCAACTCTGTTTTTTCACTTACCTCTACTTTTGAAAAATTCCAGAAATTAACTAGAAAACACTGGGCTTGGAATCAGGTCTCCTTTTCATGAGTTCATGAGTTCAAATCCAACCCTGGGCAAGTCACTTAACCCTGTTTGCCTCAGTTTCCTCATTTGTAAAATGAGCTAGAGAAAGAAAAGGCAAAATTTCAATCCACTTTTCAGATAATCACAGCCCAGCTCTAACCTAGTTGTCATAAAATGCATTTTTTTTACATACGACCATAGGCATAAAAAGCAGGCTATAATTTTACAATTAAATGACTGAAGCGGGTAATTATATCCCAAGTAACAGATTATATTACAATGAATACTTTAATAGCCTCTATAATTTCCTACCAGAAACTGAATTATAGGGCATTCCACAGTCTCTATTTGTCGACCATAGTTACATACTTAAAAGTTTAAAATTTCAGTTTGTACATTGACTATCTCATTGCAATGTTTTATGTAGTTAGGGTTCTATTTTAGAGATTTAGAGAATGGAAGAGGACAGTTTTCATGATTCACTTTGTGAATATACATCTTTTGCCATCAATGTAACAACAACATCTCAATCATCGATTTACTAGTCTTATGAACAAAACTAGCAAATAACCTAAAATCTCTATCATTGCAAAAAGTAATTACAATGTTGAAGTATCATTTTTTTTGGGGGGGGGTCTTATCTGAATTTATTCTTTCTGCAATATTTTGACTAGGCAAGAAGAATTTCAACAAACCTGTGAGGTTATGGACTATTCTTTTTTGTGGAAAAGGTGATTATAAGTTGTTTTCATCACATGAGGAAGAAGAAGCAATGGATAAAATACAGAGACATTCAACTTGAGTTCATTAACTTAGTTTCTCTTGTTAATAAGGCACACAGTTCCTTGAAGCTAAGCCACATCAAAAGCATCTATTCAACAGATTGCCTGAATGTCTTTCATAACCACCCCATTATTTCACTTTAAAAGCACTTTGACAACAGTATAAACTGCACACCTCATTGAGGAAGCAGGACAGGAACAGGAGGATCCCGACAGAGAAGAAGAACAACAGAAAATATAATACTAACATGTCCAACAATGGGACTCTGTATTTGAAACAGTTGGTGCCCTCTGCAGTGATTTCACTGGTGTACATTTTCTGTATGGCAGACTTCAAATTCTCTCTTTTGCAAGAAGGCATAAAGTTCACCTCAGGAATGAATAAAATGTCAATAACTGAGTCTTACTCAGACTCAGAACTTTCTCTAATTAGCAGGACTTATTCCTAGTATAATAAAGTATATTAGTCTTGCATTACTGCCAAGATTCTCAGATAACTGAGAAGGATAAATTAGCAAGTTTCACAAAATATGAATTTTCATTAATATAAAATGAGTTAGGGGGTTCCTTCATGGAGATTGAATCAAGCAGTATTTCCTCCTTTCAGTAATTAGTATTCCTGTCCTGAAAAGCCAATCTCCTGTGGCTCACTGGAGAGGAAAACATTTTGATATGGCACATAAGCAGAGTCAAAATGAGGTAGTTGGGGTAATGTCTTATAACATTGAATCCCACTCTTTTCTCTCAGCAACCTAAAGATTGACACCAATGAGGTTCTGAGACCCTAAGGGGATGGAGACTATTCATCCCACCCTGTGCTCCCTATAAGCTCAGAGAAAGAAGGGTGAAAGCCACCCATGCAAAGTAGGTGTTAGGCATGTCATCCACCCCTTTCATTGGTTGCCTTTGGTTCTGATACCATAGTCATTTGCAAATTACTTGCCTATAATTTCCCTTCAAACAAGGATCCTTTTTGTAACAAAGAAAAATATTTAAACCAAGCCCAAAGGATTCAGCAAAAGCATATGATAGTATATTCTATTTTCTGACTCTGTAATCTGATCTTTTTTTGGAGAAGAGAAAGATTATTTCCTTATAAATTCTCTAGGACTCAGATTGTTCTTTAAATTTATCAGTTTTTACTTCCTGGGGTGTGTTGTGATTTTTTTGTTTTACATTATTGCTTTTGTTTTCTTTACTTTGCTTTTTACAACATATGAGCCTTCCTGTGTTTCTGATTTCCTCATATTTATTGTTTCTTATGGTGTAAGACTATTCTCTCCTATTCATATTGTATCATTTGTTCAATTATTCCTCAGTTAATAGGTACCTGCTTTGTTTTCAGGTTTTTTTGCTACCACAAAAAGTGTTTCTATGAATATTTTATTATATATAGAAATTTGTTTTTGATTATTGATCTTGGGGGCTATATGTCTAAGTAATAGGATCACTTGATCAAAGGATATGAAGAGTTTCATGTCTTTTCTTGCATAATTCCAATCCCCCCCCCCCCAGAATGGCTGGACCAGTTTATAGCTCCAACAAGTGTGACTAAAAGATGGAGAGTATATAAGATTCAATTGCCCTTGTTTGTTGACTATCAAAAAAAAAAATTTGATTTGGTAAAGCAAAACATCTTAATAGCTTTCTCCCAACAAGATGTCTCCCATGATCTTGTCAATATACTATACAAGACTTCCTAAAAGATGTAACAACATGTCTCATTTGATGATTTTCTTTTTTTTTTCCAAATGGCTCATTAACTTCTGGTTTACATCATTTATTTATGCCCGATTTTGAGTTACAAATTTTTTCCCCCTCTTTCCCCTACCCATCACTCCAAAATAGCGGTCCCATAGGATATCCCCTCCTCCAATCTGCTCTCTCCCATATCTTCTCCCATATCCCATTCGACTTTTCCAGTAGGGCATAGTGTATCTCTATGCCCCAGTGCCTGTATATGTTATTTCCCAATTTACATGTAAAACAGTATTGATAATAGTGTGTGTGTGTCTGTGTGTGTATACACACACACACACACACACACACACACATATATATGTACTTAAACATTTGATTTTAAAACTTTGAATTCCAGATTCATTCCCTTCCTCCCTTGTCACCCACCCTTACTAGGAAGATAAGCAATTCGGTATAGGTTGTACATGTGCAGCTATGCAAAACATTACCATAGTAGATATATTGTAAAAGACTGACTCTATTTCCCTCCTTCCTATCCCACCTCCCACTTGTTCTATTCTCTACTTTGATCCTGTCCCTTTTCAAAAGTAGGTGCTTCCAACTTCCCTCCCCCCCAGCCTGCCCTCCCTTCCATCATCCCCCCTCTTATCCCCTTCCCCCCTACTCTCCTGTAGAGTGAGACATCCTATTTAGTGTGTATGTATTCAATGAGAATAAGGTTTTGTCTTTTTGCCTTCCTGTTCTTCCCCTCCATTGTAATCATTTCCCTTGCCCCTTCTATATGAGATAGTTTACCCCATTCTGTCTCTCCCCATCTCCTCTCATTATATTCCTCTCACCTCTTAATTTCATCTTTTAAGTATCATCCTTTACTATTAAATTGGTCCTGTGCCCTCTATGTTTACCTGTAAGCATATATACACACATTGACATATGTATTCATATGTCCATATACCCTCCTATATAGACATATATATATATATATATATATATATATATATATATATATATGATAGATAGATAGATAGATATTTCTATTCCCTTCAACTGTTTCCATACTGAGAAAAGTTTCATCAGTTACAATTATTGTTTTTCCATGTAGGAATGTAAATAGTTCAACTTTGATAAGTTCCTTATGATTTCTTTTCCCTGTTTACCTTCTCATGCTTCTCTTGCTTCTTGTATCTGAATGTCAAATTTTCTATTCAACTCTGGTTTTTTCATCAAGAATGCTTGAAAGTCCTCTATTGCACTGAATGACCATATTTCCCCCTGAAACATGACACTCAGTTTTGCTGGGTAGGTGATTCTTCATTTTAATCCAAGCTCCCTTGACCTCCGGAATATCATATTCTAAGCCCTTCTATCCCTCAGTGTAGAAGGTGCCAGATCCAGTGTTATCCTGATTTTGTTTCCACAATATTCAAATTGTTTCTTCCTGGATGCTTGTAATATCCTCTCATTGATCTGGGAATTCCAGAACATGGCTATAATATTCCTAGGAGTTTTCTTTTTGGGATCTTTTCTAGGAGGTGATTGGTGGATTCTTTCAACCTCTATTTTGCCCTTTGGTTCTAAAACACCAGGGCAGTTTTCCTAGAGAATTTCTTGGAGGATGATTTCTATGTTCTTTCTTTGATCATGGCTTTCAGGTAGTCCAATAATTTTTAAATTATCTCTCTTGGATCTATTTTCCAGGTCAGTGGTTTTTCCCATGAGATATTTCACATTGCCTTCTATTCTTTCATTTGTTTGGATCTGTTTAACAGCATCTTAATTTCTCATAAAGTCACTAGCCTCCATTTGCTCCAATTTAATTCTGAAGCAATGATTCTCCTCATTGAGCTTTTGAGATTCTTTTTCCATCTGCTTTTTAAGGCATTCTTCAACTCATTGCCTTTTTGAGCCTATTTTGTCATTTGAGTTAGTCTATTTTTGAAGGTGTTATTTTCCTCAGTCTGGCTGTTGACCCTCCTTTCATAATTTTCTTGCATCGTTCTCATTTCTCTTCCCAATTTTTCCTCCACTTCTCTTATTTGCTTCTTAAGGTCCTCTATGGCCTGTAACCAGCTTGCATTTTTCTTTGAAGCTTTTGGTGCAGGAGTTCTGACTTCACTGTCTTCCTCCTGTTCCATGCTTTGATTCTTTTTGTCACTAAAATAGGAGTGTAAAGTTGGGCTGCTCCGTTTATTTTGTTTCATTTGCCTGCTCATGTCACCACTCAATCCCTTGACCCCTGGGCTTTTTGCCACAGTAGTACTCTGCCACCAGACAGGGGAGCTTCCATCCCAAATGCTGGGGTTTTCTCAGCTGCCAAATTATTAGTTGGGTGCCCTCTCTGAAGCCTCCACACACTCTGGCAAGCTGGTCGCACACCCCAGGACCTCCATCCTAGACCACAATCCAGATCCAAGCAGGTTAAAGCAAGAGCGACTGCCCCTCAGACTGGTCGCTTGGTCCCCCTACACTCTGCAGGACAGGAGCTGAAGCTGCCATGTGGCACTGGCTGTGCTGGGTATCTCAGTGGCTTCTTGCCCCGGGGGCAAAGGCTGACACACTCCCAACTACTGAATCCCAAAGTCCACACTGCACTGACTTCTCACTTTGTCCTTTGCATCTATGTGTTGATAATTCTGGAAACCGCCACAGTTGCTGGTGATCTGAAGTCCCTCCAGCCATGGTTGGTCAGGCCTGCCCTGGGGCTAAAACCTCCGGCTGGGGTCGGCTACCAGAGCGCTGTACTGGCCGATTCCTGCCAGCCTAACAGGATGTCCTCAGCGGGAGATTAGCTTCTCTGTGTCATTTTATTGGTTCTATAGCTTGAAAGTTTGTTCAGAGTCCCCTTTTACATGAATTGGGGGAGGTGGAAGCCGGAGCCCTCCGCGGAAGTCCTGTTTCTACTCCGCCATCTTGACTCTGCCCCCATTTGATGATTTTCTTACCATCTATATTAAATTAAACCTAACACAATGAGCTGAATGCTTACCAAAATTTTTGTCAATGGCATGGAGGAGATACAACAGAGCCCAAGTTGAAGAGGCATTTACTACTATACATAATGATGTCTTGTAGATGATGTTGTTTAACATAGGGCTCATTACATCAAGCCTCTGGAACATTCTAGAGGTTTCTGGATGAGAGCTAAGACTCAAAGGAGTTCGGTCTAATTATAAACATGGTATATTAGGTGTGTTATAGGTTATTCCCTCTTCTTTCTCATCCCTCAACATGAGTTAGGAAAAGGTAACAAAGCCAGAATTTGGCCCAGGGATGGAGCAAGCTTCAAGCTATGTTTTTCTTGACAATTTCCTGGTAACCTCTGGCTGTACTGACCTGGTTTCTTGAACATAAGAGGCATAAGGGGCATAAGAAGTCCCACCCATGCAGGACCAAGATCCCTCCAATTTGATGGGTATCTGAAAAACACATGAATCACCACCTCCTACCCTGTTGACCAGATGAGGTTTCATATGGAGACAAGGATTTAGGTGTCTATAGAAACTATGCCACTGTAACCTTGGTGGTTTTTTTTTCTTTTTGGAGGGCAATTGAGTTTAAGTGACTTGCCCAAGGTCACCTGGCTAGTTTTTATGTTGTGTCTGAGGCTGGATTTGAACTCAGGTCCTCCTGACTCCAGGGCCGGTGCTCTACTCACCACTGTAACCTTGTTGTAGATCCTTACTATGCTATGGCTAAATAAACTTCCTTTGGTTAACTGTCCAGTGGCCTATATCCATAGTGCCTCATTTTGTTTCAGCATAAACCTGAAATAACAGGTTGCCAGTATGAGGATTTTCACTAATAGGGGGATTCACTATGCACACAGAACAACAAATAAAAAGTAATCTGAGGAGGAAGAGACTGTTAACAACTGAGAGCATGTAACAAAGGCCTTCAGGAAAAGGTGCCACCTGAGTTGAATCTTAAAGGGAGATAAAGAATGTCCAAACCACAGAGAAGCATTATGTTAAAAAGTACCATAGATAACAAATCAATATCAATACTTAATGTACATATGTATAAAATAACAGAGCATCCAAATATTTGAAGGAAAAATTAGTCAAATTGTGGAGAAAAATAGATACAGGCTGAACTAGATGACCCCTGAAGTCTCTTCCAGTGGAGAATATGTGGCTTCATTCTGTGTAATGGACATTCTCCCTTGGAGGTTGAGAGTGCAGTGCAAAGGAGCTTCAGTCCATTTCATCAATAAGGGAAGGAAGAGTGAGTGCTCTGCCAAAGATAAAAGGGAAAGGAATTCACATCTTGGAATACATTTCTCTGTCTTCTATTTTTACTTCTGATAATAATATTACTGACACTAAAGTGTTTTTGGAATTTGTTCTTTCAGTTAAGAAGCTTTTTGTCATAACATATTTTATATTACACTAAGTATGTTTTATTCATTACACTAGGACCAAAATTAATACCTATTTTTCCTGATTATTTCACATATATTGTTTCATTTGTCCAATGATATGTTATGAACACTGGGGGCTAGGAACAATATCATATACTTCTGTCTCCTAGGTGGCACAGTGGATAAACACTGGGACTGGAGTCAGGAAGACTTAAATTCAAATTTAGCCTCACTTATTAGCTGTGTAACCCTGGGCAAGCTACTTAGTCTCTATTTGCTTCAGTTTCCTCAACTGTAACATGGGGGCAACAATAGCACTACCTTCTTAAAGTTGTGGTGAGAATTAAAGGAAATAATATTTGCAAAGTGCTTAGAATACCAACTGGCACATGGTAGGTATTATTTAATTGCTTATTTACTTTCTTCCCTTCACTTCCCTTTTCCTCCAAAGCACTGGCCCAAAGGCCACTTGTGGCAGGTCAAAGGATTTTCTCTACACACAAAGGAAGTTTTCTTCTACATTTTTCCCAAGCACCTGAAATTCTTTGGTGGGCTGCAAGTTGTGTAGGCTTAATTTAGGCCAATGTGAGCAATATTAAAAATAATTCGATTTTATAGGTGTGTGAATTATATGCAAGGGAAAACAAAGATAAAACCTCCAATACTTGCCCTCAAAGAGGCATCTAGTTCAACCTGTATCTATTTTTCTCCACAATTTGACTAATTTTTCCTATACCTATCTTTCCTTCCTGCATTCTCTTTTCTAATGAGGGATAAAACATATACAGAGATGAATAAATGCAAGGGAATTTGAAGAGGGAGGAGAGAAAAATGAATATATGGGGAGGAAGGAATCTGGGTTGGGCCTTGAAGTATGATACATATTAAGACCAAGAGAAGGAGTCAGTGCATTATAGGATAGTGATTTACTGAGGGGGGATGACTTATGTGAATAATCAAAAGCCAGAGATAAGTGCTGAGTTCAGGAAACAGCTTATGGTTTACTTTGGCTGGAACATGGAATGCAGAAAAGGGAATAATATGAAACAAGGCTGGAAAGATATTTTAAATATCTGGTTACAGAGTCTGTGCTGCTTAACTTCAGGAGGAAGAAGTAAGAACAATGGGTAAAAGCCCCTGAGAGAGATTTTTACTAGATATAACTCCTAACAATTAGAGCTGTCCAAAGTGGGATGGATTGCCTAGGGTGGAAATCAGTTCCAGTCACTGGAGTTCTTAACTGATCAGGAACATTGTTGTAGATTGTGTTTCACTAGATGACCTCTGAGTTCCCTTCTAATTCTAGAACTATGATTTTGATTCTGTATGGTAGGATTCCCCCTTGTGGGAAGCTGCAGTCCACCACATCTGGAAGGGTGGGAAGAATAACAGTTCTACAGAAGAAAAGTGGGGAACCTCCTGTAAGACAGATAACACAGGAGGGCTGCTAGCACAGGTTCACGCTTGACCTGGTCAGACAGGATGACCACTTCAGAGGGGTTAATAATCTTACTTTATTCTAGTCTGGTCTTCTCACAAGAAGGTTGCTGATATGAGCACCAACTCCTACAGCATTCCCTAACCACCCTTCTTGTAAAGCTGGCAAGAAGGCGAGGCAACTACTCCTACATCTTGATGGGGTCAATTGAGACAGGCACAGCTTGTACACTCTCCTAAATCTGCTCAAGCCTCAATGGGGGCCGGTTGAGGCAAACACAGATTCCCCCCAAGCCTTGATGGGGACCAATCAAGGCACACATAGCATTTCAGCTTATGAATTCCACCCTAAGGGTTCCCCACTCACTGATCAGTGCCCACCTGCCTTATAGGGCAACAGACATCGAAGGCATATTGCCAGCAATAGCCTCACAAGTTTATATCACCTCATCCCTGTATCTCACTTTATGGTCACAGTAGATATTTATAATTTAAGCACAAATGTTTAAATTAATTATCATTATATAACACTGCACTAGCATGGTGGAGATGCTTTGAACCGTAATCATGAGAACTCATATCTAATATCTGGGAACAAGTGATTGTTATAGCTATGGATCCTGGGAAACAAAACTCTAGGAAAGAATAACAAAAATCCTCTTTCCATATTCTAAAATCCACCTTAATTACACCTCCTAACAAACAGAGCTGTCCTCAAATGAAATGGGCTGTGTAGAGAGGAAGTTCATCCTCTCTAGTAGGGAGCCACTGAAGATTTTGGACTCTCTTGGCAGCTCTGTAAAAAATAATGCCATTGCCATGTGAAAGGTAACAAGGGCCTAAAATGGAGTGAAGAGAAGGGGATGGATGTGAGATGTGGCAGAATTGATGGGACTTGGCCATGGGGGTGTGGAAGAGAAAAAAAGAATTAGGGTAGCACCAGTGTTAAAAAAAAAAACACAAAAACAATAGGTGGTCCTTTGACCCAGCAATACCACTACTATGTATGTACCCCATAGAAATTTTTTAAAAAGGGGGAAAGGACCTATATGTATAAAAATATTTATAGCAGCTCTTTTAGTGATGACGAAGAATTGGAAACTGAGGGGATGTCTATTGATTGAGGAATGGATGAACAAATTGTGGTATATGATTGTGATGGAATACCACTGTGTTGTAAGAAATGACAAGCAGGATGCTTTCAGAAAAACCTGGAAAGACTTAGACGAACTGACTCAAAGTGAAGTGAGCAGAACCAGGAGAACATTGTACACAATAACAACAATAGTATACGACAATCAACTGCAAATGACGTGGCTATTCTCAGCAATTTAGCAATACGATGATCTAAGACAGTTCCAAAAGACACCAACTACCTCCAGATAAAGACCTGATGGAGTCTACATGCATCAAAGCACACTTTTCAAAACTTTATTTTTCTTGGGTTCTTTTTTGGCCTGTGTTTTCTTTCACAAGATGACTAATATGGAAATACATTTTGCATAATTGCCCATGTATAGCCTACATCAAGTTGCTTGCCATCTCAATGAAGTGGGAGGGGAGGGAGAGAATTTGGAACTCAAAATAAAAAAAATGAATGTTAAAAATTGTTTTTACATATAATTGGGAAAAGAATTAAAATACTTAAAAATAGGTGATTGGAAGGATGGTCGTACCCCTAAAAGAAAAGGCTCAGAGGACAGGTGAGTTTAAGGAGAAAAACAGTCAGATCTGTTTTAGACAGGTTGAGTTTGAAATTCCTGTGAGATCTACAAGTAGAACTGTGCAACAAGGACTTGGTGATGAGAAGCTAGAGTTCAAGAGAAGGACAGCCAGCATCCCATTTTAGGGCCTAATCACCTCTCACCTGGACAATTGCAACAGCCTCTTTGCTTCAAGTTTCTCTTCTCCCCAAGCCACCCTCCACACAACTACCAAAGTGATTTTCCTGATGCACAGGTTTATTCACTACTCAATACTCATTGGCTCCTCCCGATCATTTTACCTCTAGAAGCCAATACAAACTATTCAGTTTGGCATTTAAAGACCTTTACAATTTGGCTCCAAAGCACCTTTCCAACCTTACACCTGTCTTCCATTCCTGCACGCTACAGTCTACCCAAACTGACCTTTTTGCTTTTGTCTCATAGTGCCCTTTATCTCCTGTCTCTATGATTTTACACAGGCTGTCCCCTGTACCTACAATACAGCTCTTCCTCAACTCTCCGTTACACGTTTTCCTTTCAGAGCTCTGATTTGAGTATCATTTTCTATTCAAGTCATTTTCTTAGAGATCATAATTGATCTCTGAAAGAGCAAAAAGGAAGCCCAAGACAGAACTTTGGGGGATGGAAGATGGATTATGGTTTAGCAAAGTTGATAGAGAACAGTGTCATAGAAACCAAAAGGAAGAGAGAGTACATGGGAGGAAACAGGAATTTTTGCACCTGAGGCAAGGGGCAAGAAAAATGCCTTCCTTTGAGATGGGGGAGGAAGGGGAACAGGGGAAAGCAAAGACTCTGGGACATGGGTGTAAGATATCAGGGAAGGAGTTCAATCCTTTGAATTATCTGGTAGCTCCAATCCAATTCAACCATTTATTTTGCTCCTACTACCTGACATGCTCGGTCCTGTAATTACGAAGACAAAATGAGAAACAGTCCATGCCCCCAAGGAACTTGCATTCTACTGATACTAGTGATACTGCATTCTGCAAGACAGTACTTATAAACAGATAAGGACATATGTGCAGTAGTTTGAAGAGAGTGACTCAGCTAGGAAGATGGAGAAAGGTTTCCCATAAGAGACTTTTGCCTTGAAGGAAGCTAGAGATTCTAAGAAGTAATAATGAGTAGGGAGTGAATTTCTGGCAAAGGAGATAGCTTGTGCAGTGGGGAAGTAGGCCAGTTTGGCTACAATGTAGAGGACATACAGTGAAATAAGCCTGGAAAGGTAGGCTGAGGGCATATAGGCTTAAAATGCCAAGTTGAGGAGTTTCTGGTCTATCTCAGAGGCAACAAGGAGAGTTGTCACTAAAGCCTCTAGAACAGGGAGAGATCTGTTAGCCTTGTGCCTTAGAAAAGTTATTTTGGAAGTCACATAAAGAGAAAGAAGACTAGAAGCTCTAAGCCTAATTAGGAGGCTATTAAAATAGCTTGTGGTCTGTCTTGCTGGACAGGTTGTATATATGTCAGGGTGTATTATCTTGCCAAGCAAACCTAAATTCTCTATCTGGAAGAATTGTTGAGAGGAATGGTGAAAGCTCTTCTCTTTCAAGAATGTGGCAAGCCCCAGTGCCAAGGCCCTGGATGAGGGGTAGGGATGATTTGGGTGGGGGAGTAGAACTAAATAGGATTCTACCCATCATGGGCTTATGATTTCTATTGCTGAGTCATGACTTCATGAAACCATTTGGGGTTTTCTTGGTTAATAGACACTGGTATGGTTTACAGATGAGGAAACTGAGGCAAACCAAAGTCAAGTGAATTGAATAGGGTCATATAGGTACTAAGTGTCTGAGGCTGGATTTGAACTTAGATCTTCCTGACTCCAAGCTTGGAGCTCTATCCACTGTGCCACCTAACTGCCCTGAGGGTTTCTACTCTTTCTAAGAGAACAGGTGGCAGAGACTGTAACTGTTTATATAAGAACGGATTGGTCTGTCCAACAGAGATACTGTATGTCTTGAGACGAGACCAGCTGAACAGCTGTCCTAGCATCGATGTCATGTGCAGAGGGGAGCAAAGTGAGCACTATACAAAGAGAAAAAGGACACAAGCTGATTTTGTCACATGTATGCCTCACTACTGCTATACTCTAAGTGTGTGCTTACTCTTTTATGGATGATTGTTGTGTTTATTGGAGAAGCTCATGGAGAGGAAAGTTTTGTTACTACTGCTTTTACCATTTAATTTGAAAAAAAATTTATTTGCCAAGAATAATTGAGTTTATTGGCAGATTGTTAATGGGAAACATGTCTGAGTTTGTGAGTACTACCCTCCCCCAGAACCTGTGAGAGTACAAGCTGCCCTCTGGGCTCTGTATGCTTATTTGTTTGAACAATTTGATTAATATGTATTTTTGAAACAAAACAAAAGTAGATAGTGCTCTTGAAAATAAATTATTGATAGTATCTTAAAACAAATATGCCGTTTCCATTTGAGACCACATTGCTGAAAGCTTGTAGAATGGAAGGAATTCACTAAGTAGGAGGGGACGGGGCGGGGGGGGGGGGGGGGGGGGGGGAGGGGGATAGTGAAAAGACAAGCCAGAGAAAAAAGACAGTATGAAGGAGAAAAACACACAGAAGGCAACTTGAGATTGCTCATGCTATCTCTAGCTGCTGTTACAGTCTGTCAATTCATATATATTCATATATTCATAGTTGACATAAACTACTCAGTTCTTTCATATTTGGAGAAAGTGAAGAAACCTTTTTTTTGAGTGGCTAACAGCCTGTCAGACACGATTTAGAGAATCTTGTCCTAAATTTATAGCAAGTATAGCCTTTGTGTGGAATCTGTATCAATGAGTTTCTCTCAAATTGAAACTGAAATTGTTGACACTGACATATCATGAACTTGCCAGCAGATGGCTCCCCAAAACTAATTTAGAAAAGAGCCTCTTATTGTTTGTACAACTGTACAAATCTTTTGGGTTTTTTGTTTGTTTTTGGTAATCTAAATACAAATTTAGCTTTTATTTATTTTTACAAATTAACAAATAAAATCTTAATATGTAATTAACTTATTCCTAATTCAAGCAATATCCCAATATTCAATTAATTTGTTTATAATTCCTAATTAATTTCTCACGAATCAAGGGGAAAGGAGGTTTCCCACCTCCAACCCCCCCCCCCCCATCTAGTATTTATTTTCTCCTTACTTTTGCTCAAGCATTAAAATTCTGGTAGATTATAAATTTTGTGGGCAAGGTGACTTTGGTATAATACTGATTTCTTCAATAATGGATTAACAGTGGCAACAGCTGGGGAAAACAGCAGAGGTGTTTCAGGGGAACTTTTACATGACAATCAGGGTTAAGGTCCTTGCCAATCAGTCAATGAATCTAGGGCTAACACAAAGGAGAGGTCACCTCTCTCCGAAAAAAAACAAGATTGGAATTACTAACAGTCAGAAAATCACTGAGCTGGAATCTATTATATAATATCTTCAGCAAGATGCTTGGAGACAGAGAGAGAGACAGAGAGAGAGAGAGACAGAGAGAGAGAGAGAGAGAGAGAGAGAGAGAGAGAGAGAGAGAGAGAGAGAGAGAGAGAGAGAGAGAGAGAGAGAGAGAGAGAGAGAGAGAGAGAGAGAGAGAGAGAGAGAGAAACAATTCTCCTCAAACAGTTCACATTCTATTTTTGGATAGTTCTATTCATTAGGATGTTTTTCCTTGAGTCATGCCTAAATTGGCCTCTTTTGACCTTTTTGGCTGTCCTGTGGCATCAACCCTTCATTGAGAGGTCTGTATATTCACTCATGTAGGCATTTAGTAATGATATACAAATCATAGATAAGGCAAAACATTGAGAGGCCTTTTAACTCTCCCAACTCTTTTCTTGGCCAATGCCAAAATAATTTAGCTGATGATCCAGTAAAAGCCAAGACTATCTTTGCCAATACATATTGCAAATGAAAAAATTATTTTTTGGTTCCTTCATTTCTACTCTCTGATTCAGATTTTTAAAAACTGCAGTTCTTCATTGCTAATTCATAGTCAGCTACTATTGCAAAACTGCCTAGGCAGAATATAAGAATATGAACGCAAAACTATTTTTTCCTATTCTCTACCTCAAATAAATGAGGCATAAATGCTCCAATACTCATATGGAGAATACTATTTTAATAGTGTACTCATTACAAAAAGTAGGTAATAAAACATGTTTGAAACATGCAGGGTTGGAATAATCTAATTAGTTTATTGTTAACTGTTTTCTTCACCCTCTTCTGTGAATAAATGTTTTAAAATATATTAGATCTTTAAAAAAATGGAAGTAAATTGCTTGTTGATTGTTTAGAAATCTAGGATCCTATATGTTTCTGCCCAAATTAAACACAACATTTTTTTTCCTGCTAAAAGTGATTATTAAAAATAGACTAATGGTCAAGTTTGTAGTTGGATTGTCCTTTCCTACTTGTTTATTGCCATTATTCTCAGTAGTTTATTTATAGATAAGCTTGTTACTCAAGTCCATAGACCAGTGTGACCTGGGCATGTTTGTACCTGAATAGTTAGAGTTTGTTTACTCTTTTAGAAAAATCTGTGCTATTTTTATGAGTATATCCTTATTAGAGAAATGACATTTTTTCCCTTCTGGGTCAAAAATTAAAATAAGTTTCTTGAGATATGAATCAAGACTCCTTGAGGTATCCTGAAATAATATGTTAAGACTATTCTGGCCAGAAAGTCTGCTCACAGAAAGTAAAGATTTGGTATTTATCCATTTGATTTGATTATAACTTAAAGTCTATCTGGATAATTCCTGACCAAAAAAAAAATCACTATGGAGTTTGAATTATACAAATGGACATTTAATACTGACCAAATTAATGTAGTAAGACTCCTTAACCTTATTAAAACATGTGTAGACATAACCACAGGGAAAGAATATAAGCCATGACTTACTTAATACTATTAATTATCTACTTATGCTTTGTATAGTAGGGATACTATTTAGTTTCTAAATAATTTTACAGATGGGAACAATGAACACAAATTAAAGCTTCCCTTTCTAGCTCCTTGGTAACCTATAATACTGTTTAGGGGAACAGAATCTAATATCTTGTTTGTTTGTTTTTCATATGGTATTGGTGATAGACTGTTGTCTGAAGACTAGCCTTACTAAATTTGGAAAGGCTTATGATTAGGCTGGCCACAAAGTGATGAAATTTTTGCTAATAACCTGTATCAAAGGAAAAAGGATCCACACCAGCAAAATGACACACCCTTGAAACATGAAAACATTTGCTTTCCATACAAATGAGTCTTTTAATATGTTAGTATAGCTGGGCATTTTACATGAAATATGTAACTGAAGGACAGAAAAACATTTCTTGTCTATTCAAACAAATAGAAGATATTACTTTTGAATTTAAATTTATAGAGCCTTTCATTGAAAAATCTGTAAGTGCCTTAAAGATGTGATAGAGTGGCAAATGGCATCAGTTCTAATTTAAATACAAAGATAAGAGGCAAAGAAAGTTATTATAAACTAAATTAAATATCTGTATCTCTATGCATACATATCTATAGCAAATTTAAATCTGAGAATCTTTGTTAGGGGCTAGTAAATACCATTTAGCTAGTGTATAGAAATTTCACATCCTTTGAATTTTCCTAAATATTTGATTCAGAAATGTTAAAATGTTGGTCTTTAGTCTTATTACTTTAAAATAATGTTCTTAATTTATAGGAGCAAATTGCTAGTCAAATGATTGATTGGAAATAACTGCAATGAGTTGGGAGAGTTGAGACAAATTTACAAATTTATTTTATTGAACTAAATATTTCCCCAAAAGTCTGTGTCTATGTCATCGTTGAATTCCCCTCTCTTGAAAAAAGGAATTCCTATTTTATTGAATGAAATTCATTCTACCTATAACATGATGGATTAGGACAACGATACAAGATATAAGCCAAGGTATATCTACACTAGACTTTGGAAGAGTTAATTCCAAAGACTAGAGATCACACATCCTTATGGGAAATGTTTAACAAAATAAATGAAAAACAATTGAACATAGATGATGTTAATATGTGGTTTTCTAAGTCAATCTGTGACCTGCAGGGATCCTCCTGCTTCTGGAAGCCACCTGGCAACAACCCCCACATGTATAGCCAAGGGATTGAACTGGCTGGCGAAAAGCAGAAAGAGTTTGTGAAAAGTTCTGTAGTGTGCAAATGGAATCTAGCTGAAGCTCAGCAGAAACTTGGTAGTTTAGCACTGCATAACTCTGAGTCTCTGGATCAGGAACATGCCAAAGCACAAACAGAAAATTTAGTAGCTCCTGTTCCTATTCGAGTTCAATCTAGAGGGCTTTCTTTTTAAAATGATGTTGGTGTTGAGTACTAACAATGCTGTACTAGGGCTATTACTAGTGATAAGAACAGAGGAAGTGTAACTACTGACTTGATGTTTTGCCTCTGTTTTTTCCCCATCAAGAGCCATAACATTCAGATAGGAAAGGACAGAGCAAATATGGTTGGTAGGGAATTGAAAGTAAAGTGAGAGCATGTTAAGAAATCACTTACTTTTCCTTCGGTTAGTTGAAATCATCCTGGACCAGACCAAGGACATTTCCAAAGTATGGAAATAACTTGAGTATAGGTTTGCATGTCTGTTATTGATCGACATGGAAAAGTTGGAGAAGAGAAAGATGCTGTAGCACTAAAGATAGGCAAGTATTATTCTGATTTCCCAAAAGGATAGTTATACAGTTTGCTGGTCTACTTGAAATAGATTCCCAGGCAGCATTTTAGAATGAATATGAGTATTTTGGAAAGAATTAGAAAGGGAAATGATGATCGTTAAGAGCCAGTACAGGGGCAGCTAGGTGGAGCAGTGAGTAGAACACTGGTCCTGGAGTCAGGAGGACCTGAGTTCAAATCCAGCCTCAGATACTTGATACACTAGCTGTGTGACTTTGGACCAGTCACTTAACTCCAATTGCTTTGCCTTCTTCCCTTCAAAAAAAAAAAAGAAAAGAAAAAAGAAGAGCCAGTATGAATTCATTAAGAACAAATATACAGACTACCCTCACTCATTTTTTGCCAGGGTTACCAGACTGGGAGGTTAGAGAAATGCCATATATAAGTTTCAGTAAGGCACTTAACAGGGTATCTCCTGTAGATGAGATCAAGATAAGGCAATTGGACAAGAGTATTCTTGGAATGTTCCAGATCTGGTTTAATGATCATACACAAAAGTATCAGCTGACGTAATTCAAAAAATATTTCTTAAACAGCTATCACATACAAATCATAGCATTAGGTTGAGGAACTGGACCTGTGATTTCATTGGTACATAGAACTGATAGGTGACCCATATTTCTACCAATGGGTTCAATCCCTTCTCTGTGACTTAGAGTCTTAGGGAGTTTCTTAGAATACTGAGAGATAGTCAAAGGGACTGGAAGGTTTCCAGCTGGGAGGCTGGTTTTCCTTCTGCTGCTCCATTTTGCCTCTTGGTAAGACAAAAAGGAAACTATATCTACCTTCAATTAGCTTATCTTCTGGATGTGAATGAGTATGAGGGAATTTGAGGAGGGAGAGATCAAGGATGGCTTCTCATAGGAGGTAGCACCAAAGCTGATCCTTGAAGATAAGGTTTTGACAAGTGGCGATAAGGTGGGAACACATTCCAGGCATCTTATTATTGCACAGAGATGGGAAACGAAATATCAAGGTCAGGGAACAGTTAGTACTCCAATTTGCTTGAACCATAAAGTTTGTGAAGGGGAATAATATGAAACATCGTCAGAAATGTAGGTTGCAGTCAGATGATGGAGAGCCTTATGTGCCAGACTGAGGAATTGATATTTTATCCTAGAGGCAAGAGGGAGCTATTTAAGTGTTTTGAACCTTTAAAAAATGTTTTTTTTAATAAATCAAAGAGGCATTCCTACTTAATAAAAGTATCAGGTTATAAAGCATCTTATGAGTTACATTAATTGAGGTGGGGATGATTGATTCAGTTGAGAAGCCTGGGCTTTCTGTGTTCAATTAGAGTGGGGTAGACCCCTATTCTTATACTGGCAAACCATAAAAGTTAGAACAAGAAAATACAACTCAAAAATTTTTATTTTGTGGGTTTATATTCAATTCACTTTAAAAAAAAGCAACTCAATTTTTCCATTTAATAGATTAGGAAAGAAGGAAGCATTTATTAAGTGCCTACTAGGTGGCCTGTCCCTTGCTAGGCACTATGTTAAGCACTTTACAAATATTATCTTATTTGATCCTTACAACAACACTGGGAGGTAAGTGCTACTATTATGGAGATTGAGGCAAACAGAGGGTCACACAGCTGGTAAGTGTCTGAGGCCAGATTTCTTTCTTTTTTTTATATATTTATTTACTTTTTGTTTTCAACATTCACTTTTATAAGATTTTGAGTTGGGAAAAACCAGGGAAGAACAAGTATCCAAGAGTTGGATCAAGTGCTACAGATACGTCAAAAAGAATGAAGACTTGAGAAAAGCCCATTGGATCAAGCAATTAAAAGATCCTTGAAAAAAGCAGTTTTTGCCCAGGTGTAGGGTTGAACTATTATGACTAAAATGCACAAATCCTCATGCTTCCATGCTCTTCTAGGATGATAGTGGTTCTGGGGAGTAGTACAACCCTAATAATATTTGTGTTCTTCACCTATAAATAAAGAAAAGGAAAGGAAAAAAATGTGGACTGGACCTAGGATTTCATTGATAATAGGGAACTCTCTGTGAGGAAACTCACCCTACTAGATGCTGGTCATTACATTTGCTGCAACTTAGTATCTTAGAAAGTTACTGTTATCCACTAATGAATTACACTTTGGGATATATTTGACTAATACAATTGAATCTAATGTTACTACTGAGGTACTTAATCTTATCTATCATTGCCTCACCTCTTATTTGATTAGTAATTACAGTAATACAGTTGTATAAGAATGTAAAGTGGGTTTTCTGTATAGGACAATGTTGTCTCCATAACATTATAGAGTAGACTACTAAACAAAATATGAAACTCAGTTCCAGTTTATTTAAATGGAAGCTGAAAGGCTAGGAAAATAAATTTTGTCTTCCTACTATAAACAAAGGTATGAACAAATCTAAAAAAGTCTGAAAATTATAGACATAAAAATTAATCCATTACCATATAGTTTTTCATTCTAAAAGTTTTAGAAGATTGAGTAAATCTGGTTATTTTATCTTAGTCTAAAATTGAAACTATAGCACCAATGCAATATATTCACAGTGTCTCTGGCGGCTATGAATATGCCGGCATAATTCTGAATCACAAAATATAACGGGCTCTCTATATGGAAGACAGAACCAAAACATTTATTCAAATACTAGAAAGTCAAATTCCAACACCAGAAAGTCAAATTCATCATAGCAACAAAGAAGTTAATACACCATAACACAGCAGCATGTACTACCATACCCAAGCCTTCCCCCTGCTAGGGCCTTCCAACAAATGAACACTCACAGCTCAATGCCTGCTTCTTCTCTCTCCCTCAGCGGTAACTACTCTGACCAACTTCCTCTGGTCTCTGCTTCAGCTCTGCTTCTTCCTGTTCCACCCATTCAGCAAGCTCCTCTCATCACAGGCTTTGTGTGACTCAAACTCATGTGACTTAGGCTTTCACGTGACTTAAGCAGGTCACATAATAGTTCACATTACATTACCATTACAGAAACTTTGTATTAAATTTGCAGAAAATATATTCAATCTCTCTCACTGGGCCTGGAGCCAGGAAGACCTGAGTTCAAATCCAGCCTCAGATATTTTCTAGCTATATGACACTGGGCAAGTCACTTAATCTCTACCTTAATTAGTATGAGAATAATACAACTCAACTGTAGTATGAGAATAATAATAGCAACTGCTTTCCAGGGTTGTTGGGAGGATCAAATAAATTTAGCACAGTATCTGACACATAGTGGGCTCTTAATACTTGTTCCCTTTTCCTCACTTTCTAGACACTTTTTTGGTGGCTAAAATGACTAGTTGTTAAATTCCTAGGGACCCTTATTTGTGCAATTTGTGGTGTATACATGCACACAAACATTTATGTGTATGTGCATATGTATGTGCATGTACACATGTACATGTATGCATGTGTATGTGTATGTATATGTATATGTAATGTCAAGATATTAGGAAAGAATTGGTTTTCAAAGCTAAAGCCCATCAAGCAAGCTGTGCCCTGAGCTTAGCATAACAACAATCCTTTGCTCTGTATGATCTTATCCTCTGGCAAAATCATATAATTGTCGTATTACTTTGACCAGCACCAGATGTTCTCTGAGCTTGGACAAATAACCATGTTTTGGTCATGAAGCTCCACTATGAATCAACCTTGTCTCGTTGCTCTTACCCCTCATTGTCAGGGTTACTGCTAGCTGTGTAGCCATTGCTTTAAGTACTGAGATCTCCCCACACTGCCTTGGGTCACCCCACTAGGTGAAGGGACCTGTCACATGTGTCTAATCTGCTTCCTTGCTTGTAAGCCATTTCTCTCACTTTCTTTCTTTCTTTTAAGCAATCAGGGTTAAGTAACTTGCTCAAGGTTACATGGCCAGGTGTTTCTGGGTGGGTGCTAAGTGTCTGATCCCGGATTCAATCCCCAGGTCATCCCGACACTGGAGCCGGTGCTCTAACTCCCTGTGCTACCTGGCTGCCCCTCTCTCACTTTCTAAATTAAATTTGTTTGATTCCTGACTCTCCTGTCTCTAGCCTGCTCTGTTTGGCTCTGACCACCCACAGGTTCTAACCTGTTAGGCACTATGTTAAGCACTTTACAAATATTATCTTACTTGATCCTTACAACAACATTGGGAGGTAGGTGCTATTATTAGGTCTTTGTACTATTTGGCTAGAAGTGTATCTCATGTGGGAGGAGAGGGGGTGCAATGAAGGGAGAAATGGAGAGGCATGTGGGCATGGGAAAAGGAAAGAAAAGGTCAAAGACAAGTGAGGGGACAGAGACCTCTAGGCCAGTTCTGTCCAGCTGACTATATATAGTTATATCTATATCTATATCTATATGTATTAATTATTTGCATGTTTGTTTAGAGACTGGGTCTCTCTATCTCACCCAGGCTAGAAATACAGTAGCCACTAATGAACTAGTCTACCACTAATTGGTTCTGAATTTTTTACCTGTTTTGTTTCAGACCTGGACCACTTTTCCCCTCCTTAGGTCAATTGGTGACCTCAGGGCTAATAGTATTGATGCCAGATGTAGCACTGATACCCTAATAGGCTTTAACCGTACTGCAGTTTAGAACTCCCAAAGTACTCCATCAGTCACAATCTCCCAGTAATAGGGAAGAAAGGTATATACCACCTCCTATACCTTCCCAGCCCCTTTCATTTAAAAAAATAAATTACAACACATTTTCTTTGTAGTTGCCTACATCTCCCCAAATTTCCATCCTAACTTGAAAAAAACATATTTTAGAAAAAGCCTTAATATCTAAGGCAAAAGGCATTCATTTTAAAACTATTTTTTCACCTTACTTTTACATTTTTTTCTTCTGTTTTTCAGTACATGACCTTACACATTTTCATGGCTACACAGTTGAGCTCTAAGAGAAATTAGGGAGGACCTATAAAATTTTACCTATAAAAACCTAGGTAAAATATTCCAATTGGCATTAAAGTCAGTTCAATAGATTCCTGATGATTCCTGCTACCAAAATTCAAAGACCATCAAAAATTGATAAAATTGACATAGGATAAAAGAGAAATTTTTTTTCACTATTTGAACATGTAACTTAGAGATTGTAAATTGGAAGTCATTATCTTCCACATTCGATCTACAAAACGTCCCACCTTACTCATTTGGTTTGGTTTTCAAAGTTTACTTTATGTAATTGTTCAGTAAGGATACACATATATTTAATCATTTGTATCAATTTTTACTTCCCTTAATGGTATTAAGAAACCTAGATTTGGATCAAGAGCTCATATATCCTTTTAAATTTAATTTCATATTTAAATTTATTTACAATTTTATTTTTTCCCCAATTACATGTAAAATTATTTTTGACATTCATTTTTTTAAATTTTGAGTTTCAAATTCTCTTTCTCCCTCCCTCCTCACTGAGAAGGTAAGCAATTTGATATAGGCTATACATGTGCAGTCATGCAAAACATATTTCCATATTAACTTGTGAAAGAAAATGCAGACCAGAAGAAACCAAGAAAAAGAAAGTTTAAAAAAGGTATGTTGTGATCTTCATTCAGACTCCATCAGTTCTTTCTCTGGAGATGGGTAGATTTTTCATCATAAGTTCTTTGGAATTGTTTTGCTTCATTGTATTGCTGAGAATAGCTAAGTCCTACACAGCTGAGCATCATAAATATTGTTGTTACTCTGTATGCTGTTCTTCTGGTTCTGCTCATTTTGCTTTGCCTCAGTTCATGTAAGTCTTTCCAGGTTTTTCTGAGAGCATCCTGCTCATCATTTCTTGTAATAACACAATATAATTCCATCACAATCACTTTCCATAGCTTGGTCGATCTTTTCCCAGTTGATGGGCATTCAATTCTTTGCCATCACTAAAGGACTTGCTGTAGATATTGCTGGGTCAAAGGGTATGTGTCGTTTTATAGCCCTTTGGGCAAAGTAAAAGCTCTCAAATGTTAAAAAATATCCAGAGAAAACATGTAGTCCTCTTAAATGCCCATAGCACCGTCACTGTATTGAGAAAACATCTAACTGATATGTGTGAATCCAGGAGAATGTAAGTTCCTTGAGGTCAGGGATTGGTTTCATTCCTCAAACCTCCTAAAATCGAGAGAATACCTGGACGACAAACACTAGCTCTTAGTTTTATAAACCTCTCTGTCTTTATACATCTGCAGTGATATGAGTCAAACATTTATTAATCTCCTTTTAAGCTCCATATAATGAATTTGTTGTTATTCAGTACTGTCCAACTCCTGGTGATCCCATTTGAGGTTTTCTCAGCAAAGAAAATGGAGTGGTCTGCCTTTTCCTTCTCCAACTCATTTTGCAGAGGAGGAACTGAGGCAAACAGGCTTAAGTGACTTACCCAGGATCACATAGTTAGAAATATAAGTGCATATGCACAGATAAAAACAAAGAAACTGAGGGGTTGTGGGAATGAGAAAGGCTTTGTGTAGAAGGTGGTGTTAGAGCTGTCTAGAAGGATTCCACTTGGCACAGAATAGAAGGGAGTGAATTCCAGGTATGGGGAGGAGCAAAAATGCAAAAGTATGTGTGTGTGGGGTGGGGTGGAGATGTGATGAGGAACAGGGAGTACAATTTGGCTGGACTATGGAGTGTCACACAAAGAGTCATTTATAATGTACTGTAAAGATAGGTTGATATTAGGTTGTGAGGGGCTTTAAAAAGCCAAACAGAGGCAATAGGGGCTACTGGAATTTACTGAGTAAGGGAGTCCCATGGTGAGATCTGGGCCCCAGTATAAATAAACTTTGGCAGCTTTCACGAGTATGAATTGCAATAGGGAAGAGATGAAGTGAGGGATACAACTTTGAGACTATAGTATAGGTGAGAGATGATGAGGACCTCACCTAAGGGTGAGTTGACAGAAGGGCTCAGAATCAAGATGTTATAGAGGAAGAAAAGGCAACTGATAGACTACCCAGAGAGAAATGGGGAAGAGGTGTTAGAATGCATGGTTTGGAGTACCTATTTAATATTCCATTGGGAGGGAAACAGAGACAAAGAGATCTTTTTTTTTAATCCACCTTTTCACTTTGCCCTTTTTTTTTTTAAGTTAATGGTCATTTAGTCAAGAAATATTTTCTGAAATGGATTTTTTTTTTTTTAGAGACTTGGTCTAGCCCTACAGGAGATTTTAAAACATCACTGTGGACATTCCAAAGGGGCATGAAATGGGTAAGATTGATGTTGTAGTTTATTCTTTGTTCTAGAAGAGGAACTTGACATCAGGGAGGTGATGCCAAGATGTGCAAGTGAATTAGATTTAGGTGTGGGAGGGCTGTACAAAGTCACCAGCATCACTTTTTCCTCAGGAGCCATGTAGGTCCAGTGGCCATACATAGATCAGGAAAACTGGAGATGGCCCTGGATGTTGTGGAGGTCTTTGATCTAGAGTTTTGTTTTTTTTTAACAGATCTCAGTTTCACTGAGGCAAAACCCATTCAGTGATTAAGATTAAGTAAGAAATAAAGCAAAAAAAAAATTTTAAAATTAAAAACAAACAAACAACGATGCAGAGAACGGCCTCTATTACCTAGTCAAAACAACACAACAAAAACAAAAAGCCAAAACAACCCCATGTGGGAGGGGAAGACCTTGGTTTCTGGCCAAAACATAAACTGCTATTTAACCAGAGTCTGAACAATGACCAACAGAGGCTTGGGCTGGGACCTATTGTTGGCCAATCAACGGGAGCCCGAGTGATTTGTGCTTCATTTGTGGTCCTTAAGAAAACTGGTCCTTGAGCCTGTGAAACACTCAGGTTTATTCATTTCGGTGAAAGAAGATTAGGGGTCCTCACACTCCGCATCTCCGGTAACAGACCCAGGGCTTATATTTGTACTATTTGGCTGGAAGTGTATCTTACGTGGGGAGAGAGGGGGCGCGATGAAGGCAGGAATGGAGAGGGGTGCGGGCCCAGGAAAAGAAGGGATCGGGCAAAGACACGTGAGGGGGCAGAGTCCCGAGCCGAAGCACGGATGCTACTGCTCCTTAGAAGCAAGAAGAGAGCGTGAGAAAAGCGCCAGCAGCCGCTGCCAGCAGCCGGGGCGGAGCCCACCTGCCCCACCCCGTTACTATGGAGATCCAGGCGCCGGACGGTACGATTTCCCAAGAGAAGGGGGAATCCTCTTCTTTGAGGAGGTCTTTCCAGCGCCGGATCCCCTCATCCCACCGTCTCCTTCAGCGACCTGAGATGCAGAGCGTCCAAGATCTAGGCCTAGGTCTCTAAAGTTTTGGAGGTTCACCTGGCAGAGGGACCAGCGAGCGAAAGCTCCGGTGCCGACTCCCATGCGGAACAGCGCAGTGGCACCGTCTATATTTGAATGAAACGGCCTGCCCGGGCTCCGCCCGTCCGGGTCCGAGGAGGCCAGTGGGAAGAACTGTGGGGCCGTGTGCAGTGCGGGGAGGGCTCGGGCCCCGCCTCTTACGCATCCCGAGGCTATTGAGGCGGGGGAGCGGCCCTAGCTACTGTGACCGTGGTTGGTCTCGTCCTCCACCTGTTGTAGAAACCGTCTGGCCCTTTCGCTTAGTGCGGCAGCTGTCTCACCCCTTGTAGGGGGAAACATCATCCATCCCCAGGCTAGGGAAGCATCATCACCCGCCCCCTTTAGGTAAGGGTGGCCCTCCTCCCGGGACGTTCGCTCCCCTTTCTGGGCGGCCCTAGCCGAAGTCTGTCGGAGCTTTAAGCGCTCTCTGTTGCCAGAGAGCTTGGCCCTGCCCGGGGGGCGAGAGGACGGGCGGGGTGGTGGGTGGGTCCCTCTCCCTCCCCCCCTCCCCCTTTGTCCCTCCCCTCTCTGCATCCCCGTCGTGAAACGGGGCGGGGAGAGGAAGGCTGGGGTCACCCCCTCCCCGGTTTTAGTAACTGCCTCCTGGCCCCTTCCCCAGGTACTGGAGAAAAGACCGCTTTGGGGAACGAGCCCCTAGACCTGGGCCGTCAGCCGTGCGAGGTTCCCTGGCTGAGCATCGTCCACGCGGGCAGAAAGGGCGTTTTCAGTGACCAAGATCCTCTTTCTCTCCCCAAGCAGAAACCATGTTCAGGATCCGGGTGACACCATCAGCCACGGAGCCCAATGATTCGTGATTTATAATTCCAGCTTATTTTACGGATGGAATTACTGGGAAGTATGATCAGCTCTACGAATGAACTGGAGTTTTCCAAAGAAGAAATTAAAAGTGAAATATCAAAACTCACTTCCCTGACACGTACAGAGGAATCGGGATCCAAAGAAAAAAATATAATATGTTTAAATGAAAAAAATGGCTATCAGGACACTGTTTATATAAAGGCAGCTAATATTTTTCAGGGCATTAGAATTGAGAAGGCACCCGACAAAGTCTTGATAAGGTATGGCAGCGAACCAGTGCTGTCCTTGCCGGATTTTGAAGATGAAAAATCCCAGCGTTTGTCCTATGAATTAGCTTTCAGTGCTCTAAAATGTAAGTAGATACAGGATTTCAAGGTATTGGAGGAAATGGATCACTTCAGAATTTCAGGGGTGTAATTGATATCCTTTGAATTTTGAGACAAGCTTCATGAGTAGGTTTGCAAGTTTTGAAGAGAATTCTTGACAATTTCACTGAAACAGGAAATATGGGTAATTGACAGGGAGAATAGTTGTCTTGCAAAGTATGTTTATATTTTAAAATACTGTTCGCTCGCCTAAGTGTATCCCCTTAGCCTGTATTTTTGTGTTATTCATAATCTTATCCGTGAACTTTTATGCTAGGCACTCAGATACATGGTGTAGTTATAAAGTAGGCCAAAAATTAAAATTAAGTAACTCATCTATCCCAATGAAAATTTTCTTCTTCAGAGCTCAAAATGTATACAAAGTACTAGACATATGTGTGTATGTGTGTACATACATAGATTCCTATACCTATACATATATCTGCCATCTATTATTCACATAATACTGCCTTATTTTTCCCCTTTTGGTAACATACTTTTTTTAATGGCCTTCAGAGTGATTTCTCTTAAATATCATCAATGGGTGCGAATCTTTATTCTTTGAATGTGAATTTGATTTTTCAGAATTCTAAATTCTTAGACCCAGGCAAGTCTGGTTGTATTGTATCTAGAGGGAAATGTGATCACAAAAATAATGAAATTGTTTTTTGAGGCTAGCAAATTGATAGTCCAAAAATATTTTGAGCAATGATAATATTGTTGGAATAAATGCTTTCCAAGGTAACCATTGAAGTTATTTATACATGTATGATCTGTTATGTTTATTTTTTAAAAATCAGTCATATTACATAATTGTTATTCTGAATAGTTTCTAAGGCATTAACTGAACTATTTCCTTAATCCTAAGACTTTATTAATTGTGAAATTTTGATACATTTTTCTTAGGAAAAATTTTATGACATTTTAGCAAGTAAATTTGCCTTTAGTTTTTATTTTCTGTTATATAGATCTGAAGCCTATCTCTTATACATTAGCTTTTTTTTTTTCCATTTTAGTCTTGCTCAGTGTCTACTTGTGGATGATGTGGAGAGATTTCAACTAGATGATACAGTTAGATTTTTTCTCTAGTACAGTGCCACAGGGATCTTTCTTTGATCCTCTGCCCTTTATCATATCTATTCAGTGACTTGAATAAAGGTGTATCCCATTTGCAGGTGAAACTTAAGAATAAAAAGTTGAGTGGCAGAGACAGGATAAAAAGTTATCTGAAAAGTCTAACAAGATGAAACTTAATAGGGATGCAGCCTTATAGTAAAATCGTCCAGAATTCTACTTGTCAGGGAAAATTTGAATCCTAATGACTCTTTGCTAAGGTGTTAACTGACCTTGCCCTGGATACTACTTTGTACTTTAATACCACATGGAAATTTATTGCAAAGGTCTACAGATCAGAAGTTGCAGGGCAGTGACTTGATTATCAAGGTGATTAACATAACTCTGATGAAGTCAGCATCCTTGGATGGGAATTTTAAAAGTTTTAGAGTTAGAAAATTGGAATGGAGACAAAGGAGGGGGACTATTTGAAAACTTGGAGGAGGAGCATCCTGTAGGGATGGGCTGGAGGGGCTATTCACATAGCCTCAGGAATGGTATCAAGGCAATGACAGAGTATTGGAGGGGAAGCAGCTAGTAGATGGCATAGTTGATAAGAGTGTTGGCCCTAGAGTCAGGAATCCTACCTCAGATACTTTATAGCTGTGTGACTCTAGGCATGTTACCTAACTTCTTTCAGCCTTTTTCCTCTTCTGTAAAATGAGGGTAATAATAGCATCTACTTCAGAAGGTTATTGTGAGGATCAGATCAAGCAGTATATAAAAAGTGCTTTGCAAACCTATAACACCAAGGTGATATTCATAGCACTCACACTGGCTATGAATATGCTGGTGTAGTTGTGAATCATAAAATGTAACAGAATCTCCACATGGAGAACAGAACCAAAAAATTTATTCAAATAGAAAGCTGAATCCCAAAACCAGAAAGCCAGCCAAATCCATCATAGCAGCCAAGAAACTGGTACACATAACCAATGAAGTGAGCACTGACATCTCCAAGCCTTCCCACTGTCAAGCCTTCAGAACAAAACAGGCCCCCTCTCCCACTCACATAGCTGCTCTTAATCCAAGCTGCTTGTTCCCAGCTGTTCTGGCTCTCTCTCCTGTTCCTTCCTGCTCCACCCTTCTTGTTCCACCCTTTCAGTAAGCTCTTCTCCCCTCCTGTGGGCTCCATGTGATTACATTTGGCCTATTAAGGGGCAGGGAAAATCTTTGAATTTCTATTACCATTACAAAATCTTCAAGCTATGATTATGATAATTATTTTTTTTACCTAAGATCCTCGATCTGAGGAACAATAATGTTACCCATGATTTGGAGCAGTGAAACTGGATCTTATTCTTGACTAGTGCTGTGATTTATGTACAAGTCTTTGCATATATATATTTGGTTGAGTTAAATAAAGCCTGTGTGAGAGAGTCTATTTTATTAGCCTGCACCCAGATCTCCATCCCTTACTTAAAAAGTTTATTTTCTAAATCCATGAATGAAATGTTACATTTATCCCTATAACCTATGGCCCAGCACATCTCTGCATTTAAAAGGAACAGGTTCAATTTTAGGAACTTCTCACACAAATAACTAGTTTTATCCCTCTAATAATGTAAGAATTTGATTTTTTTCTTGGTTTCAACAGAAAGGGGAAAAATTCATTAGCAAGGTGAGGAACACGTTTCATTATAGGTTTTCTGGAGACATAGTTTGTCATTGCCTTAATCAGAGTTTTGAGCTTTCTAAGGTTGTTTTTTTTGTGCAGTGTTGCTGGCCTGTAGAAATTTTTCCTTCTGGTTCTACTCACTTCACTTTGAATCAGTTCATACTACCCAAGAGTCCCTGAAATCACATTTTTTAAAAATCATAATTCCTATTCCATTCCATTAATATACTACAATTTGTTCAGCCATTTCCCAATTATCTAAGAGACAATATAAGTCCCTTCTCCCTAGCCCCCAAGATTTTGTTTTTTTGCTTTTCTTCCTCTCTGCCCTCTACCTTTTAATTCCTTAATTCAGGAAATTGGTTTTGTTTGTGGCTATTTACTTCCCTTGTAACTGCCACCTTCTTTCATCCCTGCTTGTTTCCCTATTGGTCCAATGTATTATTTCTACACCAAACTCTGTGTGCTCAACCCTCCTTTGTTGTTTTCAGATAAGAGTGGAGCTCATCTGATGCCCACTCCCCTGACCTCTTTTCTTCCCTTTTCTTATACCCTTATTATTAGAAATGGCAAGTTACACCTCTTTCTTCCTACTTTCTATATTAGTGTATTCTTCCTTTTATTCTCTCTACTCTTTTTCCTCTTCAGACTCTCAGAATTAATCTACATCCATGACCTCTATTTTTCTTATTTAACTCCCTCAATATTCTTTGAAATAATTAAGGTTCTTAAAGGATGCTTATTTCTTCTCTTCCTTTTAGAATATTAGCACTGAAACATCAATTCCAGTTGCTTAAATAAACTTACTTAAGCTTTCTTTGGGCTTTTGTGTTTGTATTTCAGAATTCTAATTCTCAGCTCTGATATTTTCATGAGAAATACTTGAAAGTCTTCTATTTTATTAAAGATTAATTTTCTTCACACCCCCTCCCCCTTAATAGGATAATACTCAGCTTTGCAGAGTAAGTTATTGTAAACCTTGCATTTTTTCCCTTTTGGAATATTGAATTCCAAGATATCCTCTGAATTTCAGTGGAAACTGTCATGTCTTGTGTCATTCTGACAGCAATTCTTTGGTACTTTAACTCCTTCATATACACTTGAATTAGTTTTTCTTTGAAAAGAAGTAGAGCTTTAGATTTTGATTATGACTTTCCTGGGATTTTTTCTTTTCAGGGTTCATTTCAGGAAGCATTGGTGGATTCTTTCTAACTTTATTCTGATTCTAACAGATTTGAGCAATTTTTACTTATGGTTTCTTGAACTGCTATCTCCAGGCTTTTAAAAACAAATCATGTTTTTTAGGGAGCCCAATAAATTATTTTTTTTGAGGGGCGAAGGTAAGGCAATTAGGATTAAGTGACTTGCCCAAGGTCACACAGCTAGTGTCTGTGAACTCAGGTTCTCCTGCCTCCAGGGCTGTTTCTCTATTCACTGCCTAGTTGCCTAGGTTCCCCCCAATAAATTCTTAAACATTTTTTCCTTTATTTTTTTTTTACAAGTCAGTTGTTTTGGATATCAGGTATCTTGTATTTTCTTCTTTTTATTCACTGTTAGAATTTTGTTCTAATATTTCTTACTCTACTATGCAGGCATTGATTTCTATTTGGTCTATTCTAGTTTGTGGTGGGGGGTGTGGGGAGAGGGCAGAATCCATTTCTTGGGTATAGTTTCTTACTTTCTCTTCTAAGCAATTCTTTTTCCAGTTCTTTGTTCCAGAGACTTTATTATTATTACCATTATTTTATTTCTTTATTTCTCTTAGGTATTCATGTAGTCCTTGTGGAAAACCTACTTTTTCCTTTGAATTTCTGCTTGCAGTTGTTACAGTGTTACTCATTCATCCTTCCAAAGAATCTCTGGGTTTGCATTAATTTTTGATACTAGGTAGTGTTTTCTTTGATTTACTCATTTGTAGCTTTAGTTCTGAAATTGGAGCTTTGTGCCAGGGCCAGACTCTACAGGCTGATGCAGTTTTGGGTGGAGTGATTGGCCATTTCTGTTCTGAATCCCCTGGTTTCCTGTGCCAACCTCCATGACTCCTGGTTTGACCTTCTTGGGTCTTGGAGGATCAGAGTGCTGGAATTTCAGAGTCCTCTCTGACATTTCAAGATGGAACACTGAGTGCCTGGGTTGACCTCATCTGTTACTGATCACTTTTTATTTTTTTAAAGCATTTGTGGTTAAGTAACTTGCCCAAGGTTATACGGCCAATTTTTTGTTTTTTTTTTGTGGGGTTTGTGTGTGTGTGTGTGTGTGTGTGTGTGTGTGTGTGTATGTTGGGTCTCTGAGGGTGGAACCGATCCCAGATCCTCCTGACTCCGGGGCAGGCGCTCTTAATCACTACGCCACCTAGGCCCCCCTACTGATCACTTCTTGCTGCCACTTCCCTGGGCTTCCCCAAGAAAACCTTGGGGTCTTCTTACTAATTTTGAGTGTTGCCAGGGTAGGCTTCCACTTCTTTTGCCAGTGGATATAGTACCTTATAGGTTACATGTGTTCCTGGCTATCTCTAAGCAAGCTAGTCAGCTACCTGCTGCAGACAACTCATATTGACTCAACAGAGCCAGCTGTTAAATTTTCAGTGTGAATGATTACACCTTGGCAATTGATAAATGCTACAAATCAGAACTTGATTTATTATTTTGTTGATTGTCTAGACTTAGAAAGTGATGAAGAAATTATCGGTGATGCAGATAAAATTTAAAAGCATATTGTGCATACATGGCTTAATATTTTTCTGGAGAGCTAACCAGCTCTAACAACTTCTCTAACAACCATTGGACCTTTCATTGGCATGCCTGGTTTCAGGCATGGAGGGTCACCAGTTGATTGCGTCTTGCAGAATGGTGAGTTTCTGGAGATGATGAAGTCCAGGAAAATAGCTAGGTGGGAAATGATAATATTCTTTATATTAATTGTTTCTTATAATGTGTAATTGTGTGTTATAATGTCATCACAATTAGATCATAACATAATGAATATAAAGAACATTTTATATTACATTCATTGTGCCTTACAGCACAGTAATCATCCATCACATTCATGTACCACCACTTGTTCATCCATTGACTAGTTGACAGGTATCTTCTTTGTTTCTAGTTCTTTATAACTACAAGAAAAAATATTTTGGTGTATTTTTATCTTTAACCTACATGGGAGTATGTATCTAATAGCAAGATCTCTGGGTCAAAGAGTGTGGATTTTTTGGTCATTTTCTTCATGTAATTCTAAATTACTCTCCAGAATTGTTGGACCAATTCACAACTTTATCAGCAGTTTATTTTTGTGTATGTTTTTATTTCCACAACCTCTTCAACCTTGGCTAGGCAATGCATTTTAAAAAGTTACTTTCTTAGGGGTGGCTAGGTGGTGCAGTGAATAGAGCACCAGGCCTGGAGTCAGGAGGACTTGAGTTCAAATCTGGCCTCAGACAATTAACACTTACTAGCTGTGTGATCTTGGGCAAGTCACTCAACCCCAATTGCCCTGCATTCCCCTCTCCAAAAAGCAAAAAAGAAAAAAATAAGTTACTTTCTTAATCCCAAAAGTTATTTGTGTGATGGGAGTTCAACTGTTTGATAAAACCAAAAACTAACCTTAGCATTTGCTTAGAAGCAAGAATAGTTTTGGAGCAATTTTCTTTTGAAAGTAGTAGAAATAAAATAATATAATTATCAAATAAAATCAACATTTACTAATTGCCAAGACAACTGATTCAACTTTTTGGACAGGTCTAATTGTTTAAGAGTTCCCCCCCCCCTCCAAATCTGACTAGAAATATGCCATCCTATAACATACATCCATCAGTCCCAATACCTCCTTTTGAAGCCAGGCAGAACAAATCTGATCTTTCTTCCACATTACAAACTGCCTTAAAATATTTGAACAGAAGCAACCAGGAAGGCTGTATAATATAACATTATAATGTGAATTTAGGAAGAAGATGAGTTTGAAATATTACTTCTGAAATTTATTAGCCATCCGACTCTGGGCAAGTTATTAAACTCTGGACTCAGTTTTCTTATCTGTAAAATGGAGAATACACATACACACATCACAATTCCCAAAATGTGTTGAGGCTCAAATGAGAATTTGTGTCAAGTGCTTTCTAAATCCGAAAGTCCTATACAAATGTCAACTATTATTGTTTGAAATATTGTTATAAATCTCTTTTCCAGTTTCATCATTCCTGTGTCTTTGAACCATCCCTGTCTTTTCACAATCCTGGTCACCATTCTACCTTTGAATATGGCACACCAAACTGAGCATAGTATTTTATTTTCCTCTTTAGTTTAACCCTTTTATTTTCTCTCTTTAATATTTTTTTCTTATTACATGTAAAAACAATTTTTAATCTTCATTTTTACAATTTTGAGTACCAAATTCTCTCCTATCTTGCCTCCTCTGACCCTTCATTGAGAAGGCAAGCATTTTGATAAAAGTTATACATGTGCAATCATGGAAAACATTTCCATATTAATCATGTGAAAGAGAACACAGACAATATATTTAATATGATTGTATATGTATAAACTATATGAGATTGTTTGCTGTGTTGTGGAGAGGGTGTTAAGGAAGGAGGGAGAAAGATTTGGAAACCAAAATCTTATAAAAGTGAATGTTGAAAACTATCTTTACATGTAATTTGAAAAAAAAATAGTATTAAGTGGGGGAAAAAAGAAGAGGTGGCAAGAATACACAAAAACTTTACCAGAAGGATCTTAACATCATTGATAACCATGATGATGTGGTTACTAATCTAAATAGAGACAGACATCCTTGAGAATGAAGTCAGGTGGGCGTTAGGAAACATTTCTAACAATAAGGCTAGCAGAAGTGATAGAATTCCAACTGAGCTATTTAAAACCCTAAAAGATGATATTCTTAAAGTGCTGCACTCAGTATGCCAGCAAATTTGGAAAATACAACAGTGCCCACTGGATTGGAAAAGATCAATTTACATCCCTGTGCTAAAGAACATTAATGCCAAGGAATGTTCAAATTACTGAACAATTAGGCTTATTTCACATGCCTGAAAGGTTATGCTTAAAATTCTGCAAGCTAGGTTTCAGCAATATGTGAACTGAGAATTACCAGAAGATCAGGCTGGGTTTTTGAAGAGGTAGAGGAACTAGACACCAAATGCCAACAATATTCACTGCATTATGGAGAAAGCAAAGGAGTTCCAGAAAAACATCTACTGCTTCTTTATTGATTACACTAAAGCCTTTGTGTGGATCACAGCAAAAATGTGGCAAGTCCTCTAAGAGATGGGAGTACCAGATCATCTTACTTGTCTCTCAAGGAACCTGTACACAGGTCAAGAAGCAATCGTTAGAACTGAACATGGAACAACTGATTGGTTTGATTGGAGAAAGGAGTATGACAAGGCTGCATATTGTCACCTTATTTATTTAATTTGTATGCAAAGTACATCAGGCAAAATCCCAGGTTGGATGAATCAAGAGCTGGAATTAAGGTTGCTGGGAGAAATATCAACAGCCTCAGATATGCAGATATCCACTCTGATGGCAGAAAGTAAAAGAGGAATTAAGCCTCTTGATGAGTGTGAAAGAGGAGAGTGTAAAAGCTGGCTTGAAGCTTAACATTAAAAAAAAAAAGAGTAAGAGCTTGGCAAGTGGTCCCATCACTTCCTGGCAAATAGAGGGAGAAGAAATAGAAGCAGTGTCAGATTTTATATTCTTGGGCTCAAAGATCGCTGCAGACAGCAACTGCAGTCCTGAAATTAAAAGATGATTGCTTCTTGGAAGGGAAGCTATGGCAAATCTGGAAAGCATACTAAAAAGCAGAGCCATTACCCTGCTGACAAAGGTCCATATTGTCAAAGTTATTTTTTTTTTAAAGTAGCAACGTATGGTTGTGAGAGCTGGACAGTAAGGAAAGCTGAAAGCTGCAGGACTGATGCTATGGAATTGTGCTGGAGAAGACTTTTGAGAGTTCCTTGGATAGCAAGAAGATCAAATCAGTTAATATTTAAATTAATTCAGTCTATTCACTGGAAGGTCAAATACTGAAACTGAAGCTTAAATACTTTAGCCACATAATGAGAAGACATGACTCATTGGAAAAGACGTTGATGTCGGGAACAATTTGAAGGCAAAAGTAAAAGGGGATGGATAGATAGTATCGTGGAAATAAGAACTTCAACTTGAACAGACCAGGTGATAGTGGAGAGCCTAGTGTTGATGGGGTCACAGAGTCTGACATGACTGAATGACTAAACAACAACCACAAAATGCAGAAAGTATCAAAACAAAATTTTTAGTCATTCCCTCCAGGTCCTTGTCAGGATTCACATGATGAATGATTTAAGTACAATCCCACCATTCCCCTGTAATCTTTTTTCCTTTCTGGTAGCTTTTTAAAAATTTTCTTGTCATTCTCCTGGTGTTGCTTCCTCCATCTGGACTTAAATTCTATGATGCTCTCTTAGCTCAGTGCTGATCTAATCAAACTGATTGAAACGTAGACATACACACACACACACACACAGAGCAAAAGTGGAGTCAGCATTATTTAGTAGCTAGATGCCCCTTGCTTCTTCGCCTTTGTAAATGATTCACTGAATTCTGTAGGGCTTATCTGAGATCAGGGGTGGGGCGGCGGTGGTGAGGAGCATTTGGATCCAGCAGTATGTGATATAGAGCTTTTAGGTTTGCAGAGCGCCTCCTCACAACAATCCTGTGAGATAGGTGTTATTATTTTTCCTATTTTACTGATGAAGAAACTGAGGAAGACAGAGGTTAAGTGACTTGCTGAGGGTCACACAGCTGGTAGGTGTCTGAAGCTGATTTGAACTCTGATCTTTTCTGACCTTAAGTCCAGGAAGGGACTATTCTAGGAAGTGCACATCTGTTGAAAATTGCAGGATGAGCCTGGGATCAGGCTCATAGCAGAGAATCAGCATGTTCCCCTGGAGGAGAATCAGGGCCTTGTTCTACTACTGGACCTTTCTACTTCCCTTTCTCTTCTCCCCTGCTGTACATGGAGACTAATGACCTTGGACCAGAGATAGGCTTTATCCTGCATCTCCACAAAGTTGAGGTATCCATCTCTAAAGGAGGTCACATATCTTGTTAACCATTCTCAGTTGTTTTCCCTCACCCGGCACACATTTTGTACAATGTGTAGTTGGTGTGGATCTGTATAATTTATTATATATTAGGTTAAAGGTAGTTACCTCGAGAATGCCCGCAGCCTTCTGGTAAGGGGAACAGTAGTTTTGAGAAGAGCAAAAGAAATCTGAGAAAAGTTCAATGTATAAATACCCCTATAATACAGGAGGGTTAAGCTGCTGAATCATTTTGCTAAAAGGTAAGTCTGACCATGTTGCTTCCTTGCTTAATAAACTCAGGCTCCCTTTTACTTTCAGGATCATATATTAAGTGATTTTTTTCTTTTCATTTACAGGTCTTCACAATCTAGATAGGCCCTTCCTACCTTTCTGGTCTTTTTGCATTCCCTTGCTCTCCATGCTCTCGATAATTCAGCCCTTTTGGTCTGCTTGCTCTTGCTTGTACTCACTGCTGTGTCTTCTGTCTGTGTTTTTGCACTAGGTCCCCAAGCCTGATGTTTTCCCAACCTCTTATTTGTAGAGCCTTTGGCTTCCTTTATTCCTCAGACCTCCTCCAGGAAGCCTTTCTAAATCCCCTGCCGATTCCATCCTCTTAGGTTCTTTGTTCTAATTTGTATGTGCTGTTATCCCCATTATAATGGAACCCCCTGATGGTAAAGACTTTTTTTTTTTGCTTTTTCTTCTTCATCAGTATTTAGCACAGTGCCTGACACCTGTTTTTTGATTAATTTATTGATTCCCTCCTCCTTGAAGTTTACTTGAATGAAAGTCTCTATCTTCAGCTTACTAGGAAGAAAGTCTGTAATGTTAGTTTAGAAGAAAATAATGGATCTAGAGATGAAAAGAATGTTTAGAGGTTCTTTATGAGTGCTGAGACCCAGACAACCCAAGACTTGTCCAAGGCAAGAAGGCAGAGCTGTGAGAAAGAGTATGGTTCAAAACTAAACTTAAACTTAAGGTAAAACCTGTCAGGACTTGCTAGAGATAAGTAGAAAGATGGAAATAACTGGAAATGGAGAGGTAAGGAACATAACAATTTTAGAGAAGTTCTTGGACTTTTTTCTAGAATTACGAGACAATTTGAGGTCTAGGTTCAAGCATGGGTTCTTGCTACCTTTTTGTGACTTTGGTTAAGTTACTTGCCTTGTCTGCACAGATTATGTGATATAATAGAACACTTGACTTGGAGTCAGGCTCAGTTTCCTCTTTTTTAAAACAAGGAAGTTGGATTAGATGTCCTTCCACCTAAAAATCTATAACCGTTTTGGGCCAGAGTTTCTTCATATGTAAAATGAAGGAATTGTACCAGGTGATCTGAATTCCTATGCAGTTATAAACCTATGCAATTTGTATGATATCACATTATAATTTACAAAGCACTTTACAGCTATTACATCATTTTGATCCTCACAAAACCTTTTAAGTTATCTAGGCCAAGCATTATTATTTCCACTTTTCAGATGAGGAGAATGAGACAGAGATGGTGGAACCTGTGTCATAGCTACTAAATGGGAGAGCCAGGCCTGGAACCTGTGTGCTCTAAAACCTGGGTTATCACATTCACAGCACTTTGCATTACATTAGGATACCTCCTGTAAAGACTTCGAGAAATAAATGCCATTAACCAAGTAGTTGTTCTTCTAAAAATCCTTACATTTCTTGATGCTAATCATTTGTTTCCTGAGATTCTTAACAAAGTTACGAGGGTTAAAATATGTTCATAATCAAATTTAATTGAAATCAGGTACTTCTAGGATGCCTATATATAGTGGAATTTACACATTCAGATTATAAGGCTTGATCCCAAATATGAAATTCCAGATAGTCTGTGAAGTTGCCTAGTATATCAACCCCTAGATGTATTCACTGTCTCTGACATGGAAACACTTGGTTCAGCATTGTAGCTGTTGACTCAGATTTGTTGGGTAAATAGTACTGTGACTGTGTAATGGAGTCAGGGAAGATGGGGTAAAAGGGGAAAAAAAATCCAAGAACTTCAGCTTCCAGCTTCTGTCTATAATATTCTAGATAATTTAGCAATTTGCACATGTCAGCAAAAGGGAAGGTAAAGTAAGAGTAGAGGACACCTGAGATGATCCAAAAGAGTGAACAGCACTATGCACCAGGAAGTGTTACCTGTAATATGCTGGAAGAGTGGGCTATTCAAGGGATTCTACATCTGTAAGCCAGTTTTGCAAATTGGGAGATATAATTCAGGAAAGCCAAATACAGTGTAATTTCAAGAGGGTCCTTCATGAAAGTCTAGTCCTGGTGGGCCTGAGTTTTTTTCCTTCTGTTTCTTTGCTAAATTGTAATGTCTCTTGTTGTTATTTATCTTTTATTTCTCTGAAATATGGTCAGGGAAGCACTATTTAGCTGTTTGGAAGTAGGCAGTATCTCTCCTCACCCCCATCTACCCATGGGGTCCCAGCAAGTAGACCCAGAGGAGATTGGCCAGAAATGAATATATAAAGACTTAGAATCAAAAGATGACTTTTCTGAAGCTTCCCCCTTTTCATGAAGACATGTCTACTTCAGAGTAGAAATTGAATAGATGGATCTAATACATTTGACTTTGTATAAATTTCTTTTAAAGTGTAATTGAGTTCATAATATATTTTAGCAATTTAGTTTTTTACTTTCTACTGAAATAATTAGGGTTCTTCATAGATTGCTAAATAATTACACCTTTAAAGGCAATTTTAAGGTTTACAAAAGCTTTATTATAAAAACCCTATGAGATAGGTAGTTCAGATATTATGTACTCATTTTAAAGATGGAGAAATGGAGGGTCATAGAGTTTCTGAGTTACTTATGGTTGTGTTGGCTCATCAAGTATATTTTAGTTTAAATTATTCACTCTGCTTAAAGTGTAACAAAGTTTTAATTTTATCTCTGTATTCTTAAATCTTTATGGAGAAATGGAGTAATTTTTTAAAAGAAAATGTCAATAATAAATGTTTTTAATGAGAATTTTTGAAATGTATTATTATAATTATAAGCATGAGAACTTTTTTAGTTTCTGTGATATTCATATTAAAGACTAATATTTCTTTGTCCTTTAGATCAAGATATTTTGGAAAATATATTAATAGACAGCTGTTTCTATCCAAATGTGTCAATAGTAAGTAGACAATATTTATACAATTTGGGATATCGTTGTTCCTTCTGAGTTTTTTTAGAGTCTTCTAATTTAATAAATGATTAATAATTGCTTAATACTAAAGAAGTTGTTAAAATAAAAACAAGGTGGGTGATGCTCTGGGAAATATCTGCTAAGAATTTTTTTTTCCATTTCTATGATTGACTCCATGCTCATTCATCATAACCACATACGAATAGTTACAATCATTCTTTATGTTAAAAGCTTAATTTGCAGTAGGTTATTTTTTTCATAGGGAGTAATGTTAAAATAACATTCTACTTCTTTATTTAAAAAAACAAAGAGTAGAAAATATTGTTATTGTATGTGACAGTGTATTTTATTTTCTTTGCATGTATTTCATTTGGTAGCCAGATGATTTGACTAGTCTTGTTGTTGTGATGCTGTATGACTTTCAAGACAGAAAATTTCAAAGTCGACTCATTTCAAATGAGGAGCAGTCAATTTCAGAAGTTCAGGAAGTAGAGAATCTTCTTAACAGGTATTACTAACAGTAATAAGGAAGAACAGAATTCTTTAAGGTTTATGTTTTCATTGACGGGATATTCTTTATAGGTAAGTGTCAAAAATCTGTAGGGGGTATTACTGAGTGATGTATAGCTTTAGCAGTTTACCAAAATTTCTTTCAAAAATTGCCTTGAGATCATAGAAATGGGAGAAAGACCCATATGTACAAAAATGTTTATAGCAGCTCTTTTTGTTGTGGCAAAAAATTGGAAATTAAGGGGGTGTCCATCAATTGGGGAATGGCTGAACAAGTTGTGGTATATGCATGTTATGGAATATTATTGCGCTATAAGAAACGGGGAGCAGGCGGTCTTCATATTTACCTGGAGAGCCTTAAAAGAACTGATGCTGAGTGAGAAGAGTAGAACCAGGAGGAATTTGTACACAATTACAGACACAACGTATGTGTGATGACCAACTTTGATAGACTGGACTCTTCTCAACAATGCAGGGATATAAGTCAATCCCAAAAGACGCATGATGGAGAGAAAAACGTGCATCCAGAGAAAGAACTAGAAAGAACTAAATTTATATCCAGGTGGAAGCAAAACACCTGATCTTTTTCGTTCTCTTATTTGATTTTATGTCTTCTTTACCATTTTTCATTCCAGCTGGTACAATCCATCTTTATAACCTGACCATTGTATAATGTGAAAGTATTTACAGATCTTATACTTGATTATAAGACACCATGGAGGAGAGGGGAAGGAGGGGGACAAAATGTGAAATTCAAGGAATTGTGGAATTGAATCCTGTAAACTAAAAGGAAACAAACAAATTAATAAATTAAAGAATTAAATTTAAAAAAAAATTGCCTTGGGAGCAAGTTCATTAAAAAGAACTATTTAAAAATTGAACAGATTTTAAAAGTTTAGTTTGAAAGATAGATCTTGTATACATAATGAAAATTTTCTATAGGTTTTCATTGGAAAGCATGAAAATTAGATGAACTTTCTAGTCTGTCATTAGTAAATTAAAATAGTTATACATGTGTGCATGTGTTCATAAATCGAGATTCTTTCTCAGGCTACTTATTGCTATAGAAAAATCCAACTGGATCAAATAAGAAAAACCACAGCTACATCTTAAGGATTCATTAGGACTTAGATTATATACCATGGTTTGATCTAATTATTTATTATAAACATTAATATAGTTCAATAGTTATTCTCTTCATAGAATTTTCATCTGTGAGAATCAAAAATTACAATGGCAATTATAAGATTTTAATCAGTTTTCTTCAAGGCATAATACAGATATATGAAGTAATATGTCAGAATATCTATGAAATGACTATAATTCAACTGCCAAATTTCAAGTGGCTCAAAAATTTTCCTTTGTAAATAAAACAAAGATGCCAGAGCTATTCTAACAGAGTCATGAATGTAGACTTGGTATTTTTTCTTCATGAAAATTTTTGTATAGTTTCAAAATGATACTTAGAATATCACCTGTTTTAGGCTACTGATTATTTACAAGTCAGATGTATTTTCATTGTGATTAAAAAATGAGTGAAAATTTTATGGGACATTAAAATATATCAAAAGCTTGAAGCTTGAAGAAATTGACCTTAGAATATTCAGGGAGTTCTGCACTTTCATTCAGTACGTATGTCTCCTCGATACAGTGCTCTTTAACTTATTATCTTAACATATTCAACTATTATTCTCTTGAAGAGTGTCTTTTGGTAAATTTCAAAGAATGTCACCATTCAGATATCTAGAGACACAGCATTTTATGGATTATCCTTGTATAGATTGCATGATCTATTCACAATTTGACCCTAAAAGTGTTTTTGTTCAATTAATGCTTGCTAGGTGAAATGCTTGATAGTCTTAGGAATTTGAAGATTGCTTGCCAGTATGCTTGCCATTTGTTGAAAAATGGAGTTGCAGACAAATACTTTGCAAGATTTCATTCAAATAGGGGCGGCCAGGTAGCACAGCGAGTAAGAGCACCGGCCCCAGTGTCAGAATGACCTCTGGGGATCAAATCTGGGCTCAGACACTTAGCACCCACCCAGAAACACCTGGCTGTGTAACCTTGAGCAAGTTACTTAACCCCAATTGCTTAGTAGCGTCCAGGTGGCTCAGCGAGTAAGAGCACCAGCCCCAGTGTCGGGATGACCTGGGGATAGAATCCGGGCTCAGATACTTAGCACCACACCCAGAAATAACTGGCTGTGTAACCTTGAGCAAGTTACTTAACCCCAATTGCTTTAAAAAAAAATATTTCATTCAATTGTTCTTTTTTTAGATGTCAGCTTTTCAATGATGAAGTCGTTGAAGGTTTTTATTTGGGTATATAGTGGCTTACAATAAGTTGGTTGCTTGAGAGTGTTACCAAGAAAACTTTAGTGATGATGTTGTAGAAACAGTAGCAGTAAGAACACTTAAAAATTAATTTCTTTCAATTAACAAAAATAAATATCTTTGCTTCTTTCCACATACCTTCCATTGAAAAAAAAGAAAAACAAACTCTTGTAACAAACATCTATAGTTAAGCAAAACGAACTCTCAAATTATGTCCAGAAATAAATCTAATTTTGCACATTTTGCACCCTCAGGAGGTTAATAGAATATTCCTCTGGAATTGTGGTTGGTTATTCTTGACTCTTTCAAAATTGTCTTGACAATGTTGTTACTGTATAAATTATTCTCCTGGTTTTGTGTTCACTTGATTCTGCATCAATTCATATAAGTTTTCCCAGGTTATTCTGAAATTATCCTTTTCATAATTTCTATGAGGATGTTCTGTTACATTTATATACCATAATTTGATCACCCAGTTGATGTCTCCAACTGTAATTGTTTTCCAGTTCTTTGCCACTATTAAAAAAAGCTGCTACAGTTATTTTTATACATGTATATCCTTTTCCTCTTTCTTTGATCTGTTTGGGGGTGTAGGCCTAATTGTGGCATTGCTGTGTACAGTTTAGTAACTTTTTTTGGGCATAGTTCCAAATTGTTTTCCAGGATGGGCAAGACCAATTCACAGCTCTACCAATAGTGAATTAGTGTGAATGTTTTCCCAAAGCCCCTCTAACATCTGTCAGTTTCCCTTTTTTGTCAGCTTTGCTAATCTAATGGATGTGAGGTGGAACCTCAGAGTAGTTTTATTTGCATTTCTCTTAATTACTAGTGATTTGGGGCATTTTCTCATATGGCTATTAGTAGCTTGGATTTCTTCCTTTAAAAATCGTCTAGCATGAACACTTTAATACAGGGGTGGGGTACCTGCAGCCTGCTATGTCCTTGGGTGTGGCTTTTTGACTGAGTCTGGTTTTGTAGAACAAATCCTTTAATTAAAGGGTTTTGTTCTTTTTTTTTTTAGTTTATTTTTAGTTTACATCATTTATTTCCACAAAATTTTGAGTGACAGATTTTCTTCCCATTTTTCTTTTACTCATCACCCCAAAACAGCGTTCCCATAGGATATCCCCTCCTCCAATCTGTTCTCTCCCATATCTTCTCCCATACCCCGTCCGACTTTCCAGTAGGGCATGGTGGATCTCTATGCCTCAGTGCCTGTATATCTTATTTCCCAGTTACATGTAAAATAATGATAATAATAATATATATATATTTTTTAAACCTTTGAATTCCAGATTCATTCCCTTCCTCTCTTGTCACCTACCATTACTGGGAAGATAAGCAATTAAGTATACATTGTACATGTGTAGCTAATGCAAAACAATAACATAGTAGATATATTGTAAAAGACTGACTATATTTCCCTCCCTCCTATCCCACCTCCTACTTGTTCTATTCTCTACTTTGATCCTGTCCCTTTTCAAAAGTGGGTGCCTCCAACTTCCCTCCCCCGCTCAGCCTACCCTCCCTTCCATCATCCCCCCTCTCATCCCCTTCCCCCCTACTCTCCTGTAGGGTGAGATACCCTATTTAGTGTGTGTGTCATTCCCTCCCTAAGTCAAATTCATTGAGAATAAGGTTGACCCATTCCCTTTTGCCTTCCTGTTCTTCTCCTCCATTGTAACAGTTTTCCTTTGCCTCTTTTATATGAGATAATTTACCCCATTCTGTCTCTCCCCATCTCCTTTCATTATATTCTTCTCTCATCTCTTAATTTCACCTTTTAAGTATCATCCCTTCCTGTTAAATTGGTCCTGTGCCCTCTATGTATACCTGTAAACATATATACACACATTCACATATGTATTCATATACCCTCCTATGTAGACATATATATACACATACACATATTTCTATTCCTTTCAACTATTCTCATGCTGAGAAAAATTTCACAAGTTACAATTATTGTTTTTCCATGTAGGAATGTAAGTAGTTCAACTTTGATAAGTTCCTTATGATTTCTTTTCCCTGTTTACCTTCTTGTGCTTCTCTTGCTTCTTGTATCTGAATGCCAAATTTTCTTTTCAGCTCTGTTTTTTTTCATCAAAAGCTTGAAAGTCCTCTATTCCATTGAATGACCATATTTTCCCCTGAAACATGATACTCAGTTTTGCTGGGTAGTTGACTCTTGGTTTTAATCCCAGCTCCTTTGACCTCTGGAATATCATATTCTAAGCCCTTCGATCCTTCAGTGTAGAAGCTGCCAGATCCTGTGTTATCCTGATTGTGTTTCCACAATATTCAAATAGTTTCTTCCTGGCTTTTTGTAATATTTTCTTCTTGATCTAGGAATTCTGGAACCTGGCTATAATATGCCTAGGAGTTTTCTTTTTGGGATCTTTTTCAGTAGGTGATTGGTGGATTCTTTCAACTTCTATTTTGCCTTCTGGTTCTAAAACATCAGGGCAATTTTCCTTGAGAATTTCTTGGAGGATGATTTCTAGGTTCTTTTTTTGATCATGGCTTTCAGGTAGTCCAATAATTTTAAAATTATCTCTCCTGGATCTATTTTCCAGGTCAGTGGTTTCTCCAATGAGATATTTCACATTGCCTTCTATTTTTTCATTTGTTTGGATCTGTTTAATAGTATCTTGATTTCTCATAAAGTCACTAGCTTCCATTTGCTCCAATCTAATTCTGAAGGAATGATTCTCTTCAGTGAGCTTTTGAGATTCTTTTTCTATCTGGCAAATTTGGCTTTTTAAGGCATTCTTCTCCTCATTGGCTTTTTGAGCCTCTTTTGTCATTTGAGTTAGTCTATTTTTAAAGGTGTTATTTTTCTTCAGTCAGGTTGTTGACTCTCATTTCATAATTTTCTTGCATCATTCTCATTTTTCTCCCCAATTTTTCCTCCACTTCTCTTATTTGGTTTTCAAAATATTTCTTAAGCTTCTCTATGGCCTGTAAGCAGCTTATTCTTTTCTTGGAAGCTTCTGGTGCAGGAGTTCTGACTTTACTGTCTTACTCCTGTTCCATGCCCCCATTCTTTTTGTCCCCCAAAAAGGAATCTAAAGTGGGACCGCTGTGCTTGCCTTGCTTCCCTCATTTGCTCATGTTTCCACTCAATTATGTGACTTTTGAGTTTTTTGCCACAGTAGAACTCTGCTACCACAGTGGGGACCTTTGTCCCAAATCTCTGGGGTTTTCACGTGGAGGTATTAGTTGGGTTCCTTCTCTGAAGCCTCCCCACACTCTGGCAAACTGGTAACACACTCTTGTCCCTCCACCCTAGACAGCAATCCAGATTGAAGCAGGTTAAAGCAAGAGTGATTACCCCTCAGATCGGTCCCCCTACAATCTGCAGACCAGGAGCTCTGAAGCAACCATGTGGAGGCGGCTGCAAGGCCACAGTGCCTCAGCCGCTTTTCCCTCCAGGAGGTAAAGTGCTGACTGCACTCCTGAATTCCTGGTTCACAAAGTCCACACTGCACTGACCTGTCACTTTGGCCTTAGCATCTATGGGTTGATAAGTCTGGAAACTGCCACAGCTGCTGGTTATCTGAAGTCCCTCCAGCTGGCGAATGTTGTGGCCACCCTGAGGCTAAAACCTGTGGCTCACGCAGGGCTGGGCTTGGCTTGGCTCCCAACACACTGTGTTCCTGCCGGCCTGTCGGGGTGTCTTCAGCGGGAAGTTAGCTTCTCTCTGTCATCTTGTGGGTTCTGTAGCTCCAAAGTTTGTTCAGAGTCACCTTTTACATGAATTGGAGGAGGTGGAAGCGGAAGCCCCATAGAAGTCCTGTTTCTACTTCACCATCTTGACTCTGCCCCGCAAGGGGTTTTGTTCTGTGAAGTTTGGATTCAGTCAAAGGGCCTCACTTGAGGACTTAGAGGGCCACATGTAGACTCAAGACCCCAAGTTCCCCACCTCTGCTTTAATAGTATCATAATAGAATCATTGATTTAGATCTGGAAGAAACCTTGGAGTCATTGAGTTTGACTCTATCTAACATTAACACTGTCTCTGACCCGCCCCCCCCCACTCCCCAATTATCCAATCTGTTGCCAAGGCCTGTTAATTTCATCTTTGTAGCATCTCTGAAACATGCCTCCTTCTCTCCCCTGACACAGCCACCAGTCTAGCAGGCCCTCATCACCTCGTGCTTGGATGATTTTTATTATTTTTTTTAAAGCAATTGGGGTTAAGTAACTTGCCCAAGGTTACACGGCCAGTTATTTTTGTGTGGGTGTTAAGTATCTGAGGCCGGAACCGATCCTGGGTCCTCCTGACTCTGGGGCTGGCGTTCTTACTCACTGTGCCACCTAGCCGCCCCTTGGATGATTTTTAATAAAGTCCTACTTAAGGATTTTTTAATGTTTGCAATATATTACTTTTATATAGGGATACCCTTGTTTATCCTAGTGGCATTTAGAAATGTGTGTTTCATTTTATATTGTATTTAATTTTTTCTCCTCAAAATAATTTGTGGTAGAAAATGTTTCCATATGCTATAAGTTGATCTCACAATTTTGCTGAGGAGAAAAATTTAAACATATTTAGTATCTAGATTACATATAAACACGTATTATAGTATATGGAACGTTAGTAATGGAGTTAGCTTTAAGTTTGCGCAATAAGTAAATTCTGCAGGCTTTTCCTCATTGTTCAAGCTAAGTATGTTTGAATATAACAACATATTAAATTAATAAGAATTAAGTTATAATTTAAAATTTTGACGGAGCTGTAATCTCATTGGTATGAGCACTTCATGTACCCACTGGTGTATGTTGTAGTCAGTCATGCCCTCTCATTCCATTTGATTCTGCATTTTCTTAGGAATCTTCCATTGAGCATGTACCCCTATGATGGAGTCAGTTTGCTCATTCTTTCATTATTTTGTGGATATCAGTTAGTGCTCAGGTTTACTATTTTCCCTCATACTATTGAACTAGCCTACTTCCCTTTTTAATACATGTCTTTGATGTCATTTATATGTTTCTCAAATGCTAGTCATCATTAGTATTATGCTGCTTCCTAGACAACATCTGCCCTGTACCTTTCTTTTTTTGTTGCTTTTTGGAGGGCAATTGGGGTTAAGTGACTTGCCCAAGATCACACGTCTAGTTTTTGTGTTAAGTGTCTAAGGCTGGATTTGAAAACTCAGGTCCTCCTGACTTCAGGGCTGGTGCTCTCTTCACTGCACCACCTAGCCGCCCCTTATCCTGTACGTTTTTGTTGCAACTGATTCTTAGAACATGATGTTTCATGTTAGACGGCCATTTAGGATCACAATGGAGAATACTAGTGCTAAAGAGATGGGCTTTTCTGATGTTGAGTAGCTTGGGATACTTTGAAGGCTATCAGTTTCCCATATGTGATACTGTCTGATCTCTTCCTTCTGTTCAGTTCGGGGTCCTGCTCATTAAAACAGTTAAAAAACAAGATTTACACATGTAGCATCCCCCTGGTCTGCTCTTCTAACTTTCACCTGTAGGTTGGGTGGATGCCCTCTCAAGTCATACAGTGTTCTATGGGCAGCTACTCTTGCTACTGGAGCTCACTAGCTTCTACTTTTGTGCTTTCCATTAAGAGTCAGCCAGCAGGTGCAATGAGCTCTTTACAAAGGCATTTACTACAATGGTGTAAAAAAAAAAAAGAAAAGCTACAAAAGATTGCCTTCTCTCAGAATGTACCCAAAGTACGTTCTCTCACAAATACACAGTGTTCCTGGGAAGAGAGGGCTCAGACTTAGAAGGCAGTGGTAATAAGGTACCACATACAAGAAATATGTATGGGCAAAGGTGACAGCTGTGAGTCCCACAGGCCTAGAAGTCCTTTCTCTTTTCAGTCTTCTTCTTGGTTATACTGTTTCTGCAGGGCAAATTGTGCCGCCATTTCTGGGGGGCTGTTCCTAGTCCAGCTCTCTTCTCTGCTTCAGAGGTGATGTTCCTTGATGCTGTTCCCTCTTCTCTGTCTGGGTGGGGTCCTGCTCTCTGCTGGTTAACATTACCTTTTATGGGTTGAATAATTTCTCTCCCTGATACATAGCTTATAAAAAACACTTTTAATGTGTTCTAAAACATAGTTTCATATTGTGAATTTAAATAAATTGATACAAGAACAGAAAGAGACCTTAGAGCCACTTGTTCAGTCTTGTAACCTGACTTGGAGAAGCTGAGATTGCCTAAAGTAATATTTGTAGTAAAAGGGCTGAGCAAGGATTAACCCTTAGATCCTCACATGCCAAAGATCATTATTTTCACTATATTTGCTGCTCTGGCTGTTCTGGACTGCTATTTGTCCTTGGTTTGGAAGGAATTACAATGAGCTTACACAACTGAGAATTACACATAAAAGTCTCCAGATTTTTAGTTGAAAGTATTATTTGAATGAATGAAGAACAGCAAGCAATATAGGAATACATTATAAATATTTTATTTCACCAGTGTTTAAAAGCATGTAATCTAAATTTGTAAAATTTTTCAGGAAGAAGAAAAAACTATTACCCAAGCAAAAACCTGGAAAATGTGTTTATAGTCTTTTCCCTTTAATTTCCTGTGGTTATTATTTTTCCCTCAGGACTTAACACTTCAAGTCTTTGACCAGTAGTACTTACTAAACACTTAGAGAGTCCAAGCTAACAAGGTCCTTGGAAACAGTAAAAGTTAAATATGGTCTCTACCCCAGGAAGAGCTCTTGATGTAAAATACATAGTTGTAACTCCCCATTATGAACTACAAATACTGATCAAAAATCTTCATTCTTTGAATTACGACAGTTTAATATTCACATATCTAGCATCCATTGCTGTGGTATCATATAACTCTTAGATATAGGAACTAAAACAATCTAATTTTCTTGTGGTCAGAGACTTTTTCAGGGATGGAAGCCTTACATCTCATGTTTCCTGGGGGCATTTATGCGTCCGAGTTGGGGATTGGGTATCTTTAGTGGTATTTTGAACTAAGTAGTAATTTAGGGAAATATTTGGTGGGAGAAAAAGGAATTGAGACAGTTGATAAAAATGAATGGGTTTGGGCAGCCAGGTAGCACAGTAAGAGCATCGGCTCCAGTGTCAGGATGATCTGGGGATCAAATCTGGGCTCAGACACCTAGCACCCACCCAGAAACACCTGGCCGTGTAACCTTGAGCAAGTTACTTAACCCCAATTGCTTAGGGGCAGCCAGGTGGCACAGCGAGTAAGAGCACCGGCTCCAGTGTCGCGATGACCTGGGATCAAATCTGGGCTCTGAAACTTAGCACCACACCCAGAAATAACTGGCTGTGTAATCTTGAGCAAGTTACTTAACCCCAAATGCTTTAACAAAAAAATGAATGAGTTCAGTATTAATCTAAAACCTATCAACCTTCTTACCACTTACTCTCCACCCTTGAAAAACTTTGATTGGGACTATGACTAGTCTAGCAGCGACTCTTCCCCTCACCCCATCCTCTTTCTGTTGAACACACTGAGGTGGCTTATTTTCCCTTTATTTTGTAACTTTTTTTGCTGTCTTCAAAGCTGCCTTTGTTATTCTTCTAAACTAGATTTCAAGTATATAAAAATGTCACAGGGATACTATGTAATATATACTGTATTTTTTTTTTTTTGGATTTTGGGATATGGTTTATTTTCAGTTAGAAGATGTGAACAAAAAATACTATGTATTTTGCCTTGGACAATCTTCCATTACTTTAGGAATAAATAACCTCGTTTATATCATCACAATTTGGACTTTTATAAGACTATCCTTTTGGTATTTGAGATATCAATAAAAGTCATGGAGTTTTCAGGATACTGTTTAAAATTTTTTTGTTTCTTTGTCTATAGGCATTGTTAGAGTATGGGATATTTAGGAGAGAGGAGGGCCAGAATCAGGTTCATGAAAGTTATTAAGCCTTAAGACTATAATGTTAAAATCCCTGAAATAGAAACCTAGGGAGATGCAGAAAACTATGACAAAGAGATAGATATGAGAGGGGAGAACAGCAAAGTAAATAGAATTGCTAGATTTCCATTTCAGAAACTGGCAAATTTTATTAAATTTATTTTAAAACATGAAGTGGGATTGAAGGGGAATTTAATAAAATTTGGAGTGGAATTAATTAACATTTCTAATGGGATATTGGTAGTGCTCTATTTTAAGTGCACTTCTCAGTAAAAAGTGGATTTTATATTTTTAGTTTTAAAACAAAATTGGCTGCAGCACTGGCGAGATGTCGAATTAAACATGATGCTCTTTCAATTTACCACATTTTACCAGAAACTGTTAGAAAACAGGAACAAAGAGCTTCTACTTTGCCTCTTTATGCTTGGATAAATACTTGCAAAATCAGGTAAGATTTCAAATATATACTTTCCTTATGTGCAAGTCACTTAACTTCTTCTTTAGGCAACTATATGAGACTAAGTTTCAGAGAAAGTGTCAATCTATGTTGGTAGAGGGAGTTGCCTATACCAATGAAATCAAAGATCCAGCCAGTCCCTACCCCCTCATCTATTTTCCTCATGATAAAACTTTAAAAGTCAATTTAGTATAAATTTGAGATCGTCTTTTACTGAAGAAGAATATTTGTATAAAAATAAATATAATTCTTAATTTGTATTTTAAAAAATCTTGATTCCTGGTTTAATTTGAGGTCTTAATTCTAAATTAAAAAAGAAAATTATATATCAGTCCTTTTATACCCTAAAGCACTCTTCTGCAGGTTAACCCTGGAAAGTTGTACTAGGTACCTATAAGAATAATCTTTACATTATCCAGATTAGTTTTCTTGGGTGATATCGACTATTTTTCATGTTAATAGAACAACAATGTGTTAAATTTATATTTATTCTCCTATATTTTAATTATAGTCAAAATAACTGAGTATTGTGCCAACAGCCCTGAAGTTGTTTGCGATGATTTGAAGAAAGAAGGATACACCAAAGTCAAATCTGCATTTGACTTTGAGTGTAAATCTTTTTGTATGGACCAACATTGCAGTGATGTCTTAATTTTCCCATCGCATCTCAAAAGTGAACTTCTTGATACACAGCTTTGCACAAATTATAAACTTTTGTTTCAGGTGAGGTAACATTTGTTTTTAAAGGTTCTTCTTACTAAAAAAAATTGAGTAGTCCTAATTTTTTTCCTCAGACAGTCTCCTCAAGGGCTTGTAAGCCTCAACATCCCATCCCATCCCATCCAAGTATTAAATGTGGACTTTCTGTTCATGCTTCTTATAGATTATCAGGAGGATTTACAGCTTTTTCTTATTTCAACTTCAATCTAATTTAACCTGGCAACCCCCAAATTTATCAAACCTTAATCCCTTTTGAAGCAGCATGGAAATGACTTCTCTTTCCTTACCCCCACAACTTATTCTTGTGCTGTTGGCATCTGGGGAATAGGTTAATCTCATCTGAGTTAAGAAGTTTACCCTTGAGAAATCTTTACTGAGTGATCCTTGAATATCCAAGATCACAGCTTTCTCAAAAAGGCATTGAAGCTATATTATTTATAAGCCTTTTATAACTTAACTAAGAACTGAATTCTGGGTTTAAGCTCTCTAACCCAAAGCTTCAGGGCCTGGGAATGTAATTTAACCTCTCAGTTCTCTAGGCTGCTCTCTGAGACTAAAAGTTGCAGAGAAGATGCTGACCTGTATTGCTTTCTTCACCTGGGAATTGCTTATAATAATGAAATTACAGGTCCAGACCTTATCCCTATCCCTACGTTATAACCAGAGAAAACCCCAACTTACAAATGGTTTGTGTTCCAAAAATGCATTTGTAAGTCAGTGTTTTGAAACTTAGAATATATTTTTCCCATGGAACCAATGTTGTAAATGATGGATAATCATTAATCAGGTATTTATTAAGCATCTACTGTGTGCCAAGCACTGTGCTAGCCACTTATTAAATTCTCAGGCTAGCAAGCAGAAGCCTATTTGGCCTATAGTTGTGGCTGACCTGCAGTAATAGCATCTCTAGGACTCTTGATTTCTTTTTTTTTTTTTTTTTGCCTTTTGGAGAGCAATTGGGGTTAAGTAACTTGCCCAAGGTTACATGGCTAGTTGTTTTGTGTGGTTGTTAATTGTCTGAGGCTGGACCAAACTCGGGTCCTTCTGACTCCGGGGCCGGTGCTTTACTCACTGTGCCACCTAGCCACCCCAGGACTCTTGATTTCTGAGCCCCAAATCCCTTGCTCTGTATTCCTTGAACATGAGCATCATTGAGCTGTGGCAGCAAAGATGACAATAGAGGTTGACAGTGGGTTCCTGTGACTGGGCAATTCCTGTGGTAATAATAAGTGGGTGTTTACATATTAAGTCAGGTGCTGCCTCTTTTGTCTTATTTTACTATGTTAACAACAAAGCACAGTGTACCTGTTTTAGGTTAAGTTCAGTTATCAAATTTGTTCACTATTCTGATTCCTTTGGTTAAATACAAATTAAGATACTTTAAAAAAAGTAAAGAATATTTCCATTAATGTAGAGCAAATCAAGTAAATCATCTGAACCTTATCTTTTGTGATTTCTAATAACACTTTTTTCACTTGTAGGATAAATCTCGAAGTCTTGCTGTACATTCTGTAAAGACCTTGCTGAATATGGATGATGACATCTTACTTGTTAACATGGGTTCCTGGTACACTGTTGCTCACATGTCAACACTGACAAATCAGAGTACCTCAAAAATATATGTATGTGGAGTAAAATCGGAAGCTAGGGAATCTGAATTGAAGGATCTTTTTACAAATATGGGATGTAAAAGTATGTGTCATACATTAATTTCTGTTTGAAGTTTAGTGTTCTTATATTTTAGAAGTGATGAAGATTTATTTTAGTGTATTTTAATTTTATTTTTCTTTGTGAAACACTCTTAAGATAATCTTTCTCAGTATCTGTATGTTGGTATATAAGGTAATTCTTGTAGTAGAATTTCATTAATATTGGTTGAATTACAGGTTGGAATTTTAATGCTCTTATAAGGAACAGCATGAATAAATACCTTATATTTAAAAAATTTGAAAATACCTGAAAATCTAATTTGATTCTTACCACAGGCATTGGGTTGGTGTTATCACCATTTAATGAATGAGGAAACAAAAAAAAAATGAGATTAAATAGTTGGGTCACATGTTACACAATTCAGATTGTAAATATACCAAAGCTAATCCAATTGTACATTTGCAAGTGAATTAGTGAGGCAGGGCTGTGCAAAGTTACCAGCCTAGCAGTGGTATCCCTGGGTTAAAGGGTATGCACAGTTTAATAAGTATATTACTTGAGTAAGATTTTGAACTGCCTGCATTAAATTGTTTACTCTTCTTATTCTTTTCTCTAGAATTCTCATTTTCTTTCCCAGTCTTCCTTTAGAGTTTTCATTTCATTTATAATATAAGTTTTAGGAATTCAAATTTAACTCGTGGCAAATCTGTAGTTTTCTTTGAGTCTTTGCATGTGGATAATGTAGAGTTAGTCTCTTCTTTTAGGTTTGTATTTTTGGTATTCCATACTCCATGATATTTCTTTATTGTTGGTGTTCTTTTTTGTTTACTCATTTTTCCAACCTTACTCCCTACATTAGGACTTTGTTGTGATCAGGCCCTGTACACTTCTGGAAGGCATGGTATAGCCTTCTTTCCTTCTGATCTATATACTGTATTCTTCAAGAACTCAGGAGTATCTCTAGTGCCAGTTTGATATATTAGGGAGATTTGTTCACAGGTGTACCCTGATTGATACCCTCCTGATCTTAGATCTACTGGCTCCTGAACACTGGTTCAGGGTCAGAGTAATATAGCTGTGAATTCAGGAGTCTTTGGCTATCTCCTAGTTTGGGCTCCAGTCTCTCCACCCACTTCTATAGGTTTTAGGCTTTCCTCTGGTCTTTAAACTGGGAAGCTTCTGTTATCTGAAGTCATGGGCCAGGCTTTTCTGACTGGACTTTTTCCCTGATGTCTGTAGGCTTCTGACATCTCTTTGTGTGGACCTGGGGTGGAATGTACTTACTCTAGTTTCTCCCTGGATTTCTGGGTCTGATATACTATTTTCATCCTTGCTGAAGTAGTTGTGAGAATGTTTTTCCTTCTCTTTACTCAGCCATCTTGAGATAAGTCTATAATTCCTTGTTTATAATATGTAACATTTTTCATCTACTTGATTTTTCCTGCATGGGTACTAGTTATGTCAATTTTTTTATTTTTGGTGATTATGGATCTCTTTAGGAGCCTTGCAGGCTTCTGGAACTTTATTCAATCAGTATGTTAAATCTGAAGGGTCTGAGGAGCAGCCTCTAGAGCTCAGTATCCAAAGAGAATCCATTCTCAACTTGGGATTCTCTGATGGATTCTCCTTTTATAACAGTGGTATACACTTTAAGCATATATCACCCACGCCACAATATGCCTTTTTTTTTTTTTTAACAATTAGAGGATTTAAAAATGTTTTACTGATGCCTTTTGATTTTGCATCAAAGTCATTTTGACTAGAAAAAACTCCCCTTTCCTCTGTTCAGATTGAATCTTTCTTTGTAGCACAGAAAACGGTTAAAAATATTAGGTACAATGACCATATTTGTCATTGTATACAGCAATCTGCTCTAGTTACTTCCTCCCCTTTGCTGTGAGGAGTCCGAGACATCTTCCAGAATCATCATTGGCTTTTTACTTATTCAGAATTTAGTTTCCTTTCAGTGATCATTTATTATACTATATACATATTCTTATTTTATTATTTATCTATTGAGTATTAACTATTTCTTGATTATATTGTGTTTGTTCTTTTTATTTCTTTATGAATAAGTTCATATAGATTTTCCCACATTACCCTGAATTCATCAGAAGGCAAAAGAAGAGTATAGTCAGGGGTGTGCTGGTAAATGTTTACAACTAGCTCTCCAAAAAAAAAAATGTACACAGAACACACATTTAAATTTAGTATGCTTTATTAACATTTTCTCCATCACTCTCATGTCTAGACCAGGATTGGCTAAATCCGGCCCATGGACCAAATCCCCGCCCTGCCTATTTTGTATGGCCCATGAGCTAGGAATTTTTTTTTTATAGTTTTAATTAAAAGGTAAAAACCATTCTTAGTTCAAAGGCATACAAAAACAGCCATAATAGTTGAATTTGGCCTCAGGGCTGGAGTTTGTCAACCCCTGTGTTGATAATCAACAAAACAATAAATCTAGCCCTGATTTTTGTAGCATTTGCTGATTTCTAAGATGTAAATGCTTGCACTAGGAGTTTAACCATTGGCTCTTGCAAGCTGGTTTGAACTGGTTCCAGCACACCCCTGAGTGTAGTCCTTAATATTGATGCAAAATTTTAAAATACATTTGTTAGGAGACTATAGCAACATATCCAGGACATATTTTGCTACAAACTAAGATGGATTAATACCTACAATGCAGGGATAGTTCAGTATTAGGAAAATAAGTAGTATAATCACCTAAATGACAAAAATGATAAATTCACTTGATTATTTCAACATATGCAGATAAAACCTTTATATTATATTCTCATGCTAAAAACCCTAAAATATTTATGCATGTAAGGCACTTTCTTTAATTTGTTCAAAGACATACATATAAAACCAAGTAATGACTTTATTTGAAATAGAGAAACAGTAAAAGCTTTTCCAAAACAAATGAAACTAAAGCAATAATATTCTCTCTCTTCAGTATTACTTGATTTAATTCTAGAAATACTAGCTATCACATTAAAACAACAGAATAAAAGTAAAAGTATAAACACTGCTATAAGAGACAAAATTATTCCTTTTTGCCGGTGGTATATGGTATGGTATAATTAGAAGAAACTTATCAAGATAATAGGTTCATCAAGGTAGCAGGATACAAAGTAGATCCACAAAAGATTTGGCATTTGTCTATAGTACTAATGAAAACCAAGAAGAAATGCTGTTCCATTCAAATTCCATTCAAAATAACTAAAAATGTACAAAATATTTGTGAGCTAAACTAAGACACATGCAAGAATTATATAGCTACAACTACAAAATAAAGAAGACAAGTAATTGGACTAGATGGTTGGTCTGTGCTAGTTGAAATGATGATACTGCCTCTGTTAATTAACAGATTTATTACTAGGCCAATCAAATTACTAAAAGGATACTTACTAGAGCTAAAGCAGGATGTATTTGGAAAGGAACAAAAAGGTCTAGAAACTCAAAGAAAAGAATGCAAAAAAAAGGAAAGGAGAAGAAAGAGGTAACCTTTTGAGATTTTATATTATGAAGCAATAACCATCAAAACAATTTAGTACTTATTAAAAAGCAGGAAAGTAGATTGAAGGAAGAGATTAGATAATCAATAAGGCAATGAAAGAGTGGCGCAATGTGCAATAAATCTAAGAGCATCAGTTATTGTTGGAAGGACTTTTTGTGATGATAACTACTGGGAAGACTGGAAAGCAGTTTGACAAAAATTAGACTTATGCTAGTATCTAACACAGTATACCACAAATTAAAAATGGATACATAAGCTGAATATTAAAGATCATATCATAAACAATTAAAGAAGCAGATTATGTACCTTTCAGATCTGTGGGTATGAGGTGAATTCTTAGGCTCATTTTCCTTAAAACACTCCTTATCAAATATCACTCCATTTTTCTAGCTCTATAAAATAATTTTTGGTAGTTTGATTGGTATTCACTGGTAAAATTGCCATTTTTATTATATTGGGCTAACCTTCCCATGAGCGTTTGATATTTTCCCATTTGTTTAGATCTGACTTTATTTGTGTGTGAAAAGTGCTTTGTAATTGAGTTCAACTAATTCCTGGGTATGTCCTTGGCAGGTAGACTCTCAAGAATTTTATATTGTCTGCAGTTATTTTAAATGGAATTTATCTCTTGCTGCTGGACTTTGTTGGTAATATATAGAAATGCTGATGATTTATGTGAGTTTATTTTACATCCTGCAACTTTGCTAAGGTTGCTAATTATTTCAACTAGGTGTTTTGTTTTGTTTTGTTTTTTTGGAGGGGGGAAGGCAGGGCAATTGGGTTAAGTGACTTGCCCAAGGTCACATGGCTAGTAAGTGTTAAGTGTCTGAGGTCAGATTTGAACTCAGGTCCTCCTGGCTCCAGGGCCAGTGCTCTATTCACTGTGCCACCTAGCCACCCCTCAACTAGTTTTTTAGTGGATTTTCTAACTGTATCATCATATCATCTGCAGAGAGTGAAAGTTTTGTTTCCTCATGGCCTATTCTAATTCCTTTAACTTCTTTTTCTTCTCTTATTGCTATAGTTACAATATTGAATAATAGTGGTAATAATGAGCCTCTTTAGCAATGCTTTTATAACCATTTTTCTCATGTTTTCTGTTTCTATCAGACATTGAGCTGCTGCATGAAAATTTTACTGACATTGAAGCAAAAGATCAAAGGTTACAGAAAGTTAAAGTTATTCTTCTGCTGCCTCGTTGCTCTGGACTGGGTGTTAGCAATCCAATAGAATTCATTTTAAATGAAAACGAAGGTAATTTTTCAGCACAATGCCTGGCACATGATAGGCAATAAATAAACACTTGTTCTCTTCACTATACTTTCGCTTTTTATCTTGCGGGAGGTAAGTGAGAGAAAGTTATAAGCAGTTTAGGAACTCATGAGATAATGAGTAGTGATGGAAAGAAACAAGTTTATTGAAAGCTTGTTTAGATACCCAGTTAAAACATATTACCCTTAGAGAATTTAAGGAGGATCCTGGCAAGAAGACAGCAAACAGGAAAAAGTATGGAAAAAGATCTTTCAGGTTATGATAACAAACTCTTCTCTGTCAGAGACCCACTGGAATCTCTACTTCTCTTTACTAACAATTATCGGTCATCCTTAATGTGCCACATGAGGAAGCAGACATGGCACTGAATAAGCACAGATGGTCCAGTCTTGCTTTCCTCCCCAAGAATACATAGAGAACAGCTTGCCCAGGAGTAACCCAGTAGTGAGGGCGTGGATTGATTAATTCTCAAGACACCTAGATGAGGGGGTGGGCACCAAGTGTTTAGGAAACAAAAACCAGTCATTACAAGTAAGTACTAACTGATACGCCTACTTGCCTATCTCCACAAAATAGTTCAGTGAGTATTAACTATGCATGTTAGTGGCATTCTTAATGGAGGTATGAGAAAGACTTTTGAAAAGAATATTCTACAGCAGACCCTGTCTTATATCTTCATAGTCACAAAATTGACTAAAAGGTGCATATAATACAGTTCTACTGTGGTTATTCTTGCTGACTATAAAAAATTTCATTTTGTGGAGCAAGATGTTACCTTCAAGGGTTTCTATCAATAATGTATCTCTTTTGTATATGTTAAGATTTTATAATATTTCTTGACAGATGTAATAGAATAAATACCTTTGTTACATAACCCAGTGATTATTAACTCAGGGAAGATGTACGTATTTGCCATTGTCATGAAAGAGATCAACAACAGAGTTCAAGTGAAAGATGGATTTCCCAGAGAGATGACATTCTTCATATGTTCATATTTGCTAATGATATTGTACTAACTTCACTAAATCCCCAAACACCTCAAAGCCTCTTAATTGAGATCCATAATCATTCAAAATAATTTGGCCTAATAATCCACACAGAAAAACCAAGAAGATGAATAAAAAATGCCTATAATTCAGATTATGATAATTCCATTGAAAGACAAGCCTATAGAGCTGGTCTTTTCACACATTTAACTTAGGTACTATTTAGGTATGAGGTTTGGACAATCACAAAGAATTAAAGAAACAGGTCACTGAAAGGTCAGTGATGATATATGGTATAAAATATATTATCAGAAAGATATGATCGGAACTATAGGGCAGCTAAGTGGTGCAGTGGATAGAGCATGGGGCTTGGAATCAGCAAGACTCATCTTTCATGAGTTCAAATCCAGCCTCAGACACTTATTAGCTGTGTGACCTTGGGAAAGTCACTTAACCCTATTTGTTTCAGTTCCTCATCTTTAAAATGATCTGAATAAAAAATGATCTGAAAAAGGAAATGGCAAGATACTCCATTATCTTTATCAAGAAAACCCCAAATGGGCTCACAAAGAATTGGGCATAAGACTTAACAATAAGTACATATGACTAAAAAAAAGAATTAGGAAAGTTGTGTAGCAAGATCAAAAAGTAACAGGTGGACATCCTGTATGCTCCCTTGATATCCATGTAAAGTTAATAAATATATTATTTATTTTTTATTGGGAAAATTCTGTTTTAATTACTTTAAGCTATCCATTGATGAAAATTTTATTTTATTTAGGAATATAATTGAGGCAGTAGATAATATAGTTTAAGGAAAATATCTGATCCTTTGTTGATAGGTAGTATTAGAATGTGGGTAGGAAATCACATAGATGAAAAATTGAGTTTTGGGAAGGAAAAATGATCACTGATTGGTTAAATTCCCCAGGTCACACCAGTAGTAAGTATCAGTGCTGGTCCCCTAGACTCTACCTCCACTGTTCTTTCCTTTATGCCAAGAAGCTGAAATGGTGAAGAGAGAAAGTTAGCATGCCTCTAGAAGGTGGAGGGCAGGCAAGATTGTGGATGTTTTCCATGTTTGACAAGGTGGCTGGCACTAGACCAGGGGCCTGGAGCAGGACATTTCCCCTCTCTGAGCTTCAGAGTCATCATCTATGACATGGAGACAATGAACACAGTTGTTGTGAGGAACACACTTAAAAGGGATGTGAAGCACTGGTTTAAACTTTGAAATGCTATGTATATATCAGCTATTTTTACATTGTTTACCTAGGGTAATTTCTTAGAATCTCAAAGGAAAAAATTATTTACTGTGGAATTAGAAGAACTATAACTTTGGACATATCTTCTAATTGAAAAAAACTTTAATTTGTAGAGGAAATAATTATAATTAAATGCTGGAGATATCTAAAATGTATTAAGTACATTGTTTCCTTTTCCTTTTTAGATGCAGAATTGCTTAAAGATCACTCTCAGGGCTCTATTGCAAAAGATAAACTTAATGTTCTTGCTGAACAGCAGTATGAACAGCTAAAACATGCAATGCAGTGTAAGTTAGATTTCATCTCAATCTTGTTCTGCCCCAAATATATACTTCATTACCTTATACCTAATATCTCATTTATCCTATTATCAATGGGATATGTTCTATCTGTAATGTGTTCTACATAAATGAATTTTCCTAACTTTTGAACTTATCTCTTTAAATGTTAGATTTTATATGTAATTATTTAAAAAAAATTTTTTTTAAAGCAATTGGGGTTAAGTAACTTGCCCAAGGTTACACTGCCAGTTATTTTGTGTGGGTGTTAAGCATATGAGGCTGGAACAGATCCTGGATCCTCCTGACTCCGGGGCCAGCGCTCTTATTCACTGAGCCACCTAGCCACCCCTATATTTAATTATTTTGATAAAAACTTCCCAAAATGTAATTACATGTACATAGATGTATGTTTATGTATGTATAAGATACTTAACAGAAATTTATCTTCTCATGATGACTAAGAATTCCTCACGATGAAACATCAATTTTTGTACTATATAGTAATAACTATTCTGTTTCCTATAAGCTCTTGCTTCTTCTCATTTTATGGCTGTTTTTTAAAAAAATTCTACTCTTTATCTTCTGTCTAGTTTACTACTTTGAATTTTCTAGGAAGCTCAGTTTATTAAAATAAACAAGTGCTCTAAAATGATCATATTAAATAATACATCAAGATCCTAAGTGTGATCATAAATAATAAAGTACATGGTTCAGTGTAGGGAAATTTAGACTTCTATTTTGTTTGCTTATATCCCTTCTTTTTGCCTGCTTCTAGGTTTAGGGCTATCTTTAACAGGATTGAGGCTGCTGTAAGAGTTATCTCCACATAAATGCAATATTACTGTAGTTTTGGTGAACAGGAAAAATGCCAACTCTACTATCCATCACCAAATCATTTTATCTTTAGATTTTTAGTCTTTGAGTTTAACTTCCTAATCTAATTAATAATTAATTTCTATATTTGAATGAAACCATTAGATGATCATACATTTGTTCCCATTCACTACCATTTATCAAAGAATATGTAGGGAGAATGAATAACAGGTTTAAAATAAAATTGTAGCTAAGTTTTAAAGCTAGAGATTTAAGATATATACCAAAGTACTAAATATTTTCTAAAGATGAATTTATTCCTTTAATAGGCCAATTAAAGATTTGTAATACATCACTAATAAGAGAAACAGTATCTGTAGTGAATAGAGAGTAAGTCTTGAAACCACTACAACCTGGGTTCAACTTTGGCATCTGACATATCCTAGCTGTATGACCCTGGCTAAATTACTCAACCTCTCAGTGCTCTAGGCCGAAGTGCTTCCTTAAACCAGATTAAAATGTTTTGGGGGAGTGTTTAACAAAGTAAATAAAAATGCAATACAAAATAAACAGTGTTAATTTGTGGTTTTCTAAGTCTGTATGCAGGTCTGGCTTCTGTTTCTTTTTTGAGTTTGACACTACTGCTAGGCAACACTCTGAGATTATAAGTGGCAGAGAAGGTAATGATTGACCTGAATTAGTAGAGGGAATTTCCTCACCAGTGAAATCACAGTAACAGTCCCAATCCCTTTATCCTATACTTAACTAAAGTCTTCCATATTTGAGGAATATTAAGAAAGGATATCTTTGAAAAATTATATGAATTTCAGCTTTTAGCTATTCTAATGATGGCTTTTCTTTGGTATTAAAATTAAATAAATTGACCTGAATTTAGAAATTATAATTTGTCTCTGACCTCAGTAATTATAGTACAGATGGTCTTTGATATAATATGCTCCCTCATATTATATGCTGACTTGCAGTTGAAATCTCCTGTATTGTCTAACCCTATTAGAGTATGAGTTCCTTGAGAGCAGTCTGACTTTTTTTCAAGGTGAATCTCATATTCTATAGAAGCAATAATATGATGGGGGTTTTGTTTCTAATAAAGAGTCTAATTCCCAACTTTAATAGTCACAAGCATGGTATTTAATCAGTCATAAACAACATAGTTATATATTAAGCAGTATAAAGTTTTCTAAATTAGCTATAAATCAATGAAGTTAATATAGTGGTCAATCACAAATTTAGCATAATTTTTTTTATTTTGTTTTGTTTTTTGGAGGGAGAAGGCAGGGCAATTGGTTTAGTGACTTGCCCAAGGTCACATGGCTAGTAAGTGTTAAGTGTCTGAGGTCAGATTTGAACTCAGGTCCTCCTCACTCCAGGGCTGGTGCTCTATTCACTGCACCACCTAGCCACCCCTGGCATAATGTTTTTAAGAGATTTTGGAATCTCTTATGAGATCACAAGGAAATAGCTGGATTATCACTAAGATAGTGACCTAAGGTAAGGAATTGTGTGAATGGTCTGGCAGCTTGCAGCTTTGAATCACAGGGGTTGGCTCTTATTTTCAGGAGCAGATTGCTTAGGTTACTTAATGTGTGTATGATGCTTTAAATGCTGTTAAGCAATAGCAGTTGTAAGACTATTGTACAAGTAGATCACCAGTAAATAAGTCTGTCAATGGTTTGTGATATACTACTAGTATCAGAAGAAGACATGATGTTCAGTTCAAGCATTTACTGAGTATTATGTTCTTCATACTGTGGAGAATAAAAAAAAGAAATATATAGTTTCTAAATTTGTATATATTTGGGGAAATGACACATTTGCAGTACATGAAACAGTTAAGTAACAAAGTATGACATGTTTAAGTGCCAGAAATACTACATACAGTATTTTAGGAGTGAGCTGAAGTTACCAAAGAAGACTATTTTGAAGAGGTGGGCTTGAATTGGATCTTTAAGAAGTAGATAGGCAGGGGTGGCCAGGTAGCACAGTGAGTAAGAGCGCCAGCTCCAGTGTTGGGATGACCTGGGGATTGAATCCTGGGCTCAGACACTTAGCACCCACCTAGAAACACCTGGCTGTATAACCTTGAGCAAGTTACTTAATCCCAATTGCTTAGGGGCAGCCAGGTCGCTCAGTGAGTAAGAGCACTGGCTCCAGTGTCGGGATGACCTGGGGATCAAATCTGGGTTCAGATACTCAGCACCACACCTAGAAATAACTGGCCATGTAACCTTGAGCAAGTTACTTAACCCTGATTGCTTTAAAAAAACATAAGTAGATAGGCAAATAGGTGGTATATTTTGGAGTAAAGTGTTATTTATAGATGGGGATAATAGTTTTCTAGGTAGTATTTTTTTGGAGGGAATTGGGGTTAAGTGACTTGTCCAGGGTCACACAGCTAGTAGGAGTCCAAGGCCACATTTGAACTCAGGTCCTTCTGACTCCACTCTAAGTTCAGATTTTTAAATTGGACTCTGCTTGCCTTATCCCTAAAAATGTGGTTAAAAGTGACAAATTTAAACTTGGTACAAAAAAGATGAAGATAGAGATATGCCTGTTTACCCTTTTTGTTCCTTACATAGTCCTCCCTCCCCTCTCCCCCCATCACTACCTTGTTGCGGCAGAGGAGCTTGCTTATCCTAATTAAACCATGAGCTATGCTGTGTGGGGTTACCTAAGATGGACAGGTCATAGTGCAGAATTCTGACAAAAAGGTGATCCATTAGGTGAGAATAAAATGGCAAACCACTCTAGTGCCTTTGCCAAGAAAACCCCATGGATGGTATTAAAATTATAAAATATATGGCACTGGAAGATGAGCCCCTCAGGTTAGAAGGTGTCCAGCACACTACTGGGGATGAGTGGAGGACAACTAAAAAGCAGCTCCACCACTAATGAAGTGACTGGGCCAAAGCAGAAAGGGAGCTCAGCTGTGGATGTGTCTGGTGACAAAAAGAAAGTCCAACGCTACGAGGGTTGGTATTGCATAAAAACCTGGAGTGTCATTATCTGTGAACCAAGGTAAGCTGGATGGGGTCTAACAGAAGATGGAAAGTCTAAACATCAACATCTTGGGTATCAGTGAACTCAAATGGGTAGGAATGTGTGAATTTAATTCAGCAGGTGATTATTACGTATACAACTGTGGGCAAGAATCCCTTAGTCAATAAAAGGGTGAGAAAATCAGTACTGAGATAGAATCTCAGGAATGACAGAATGATGTCTGAATCCAAGGCAAACTGTTAAAACATCACAGTAATACAAGTCTGTGCTCCAACCACTGATGCTGAACAGGCCAAGTTGATCAGTTCTTTGAAGCCTTATAACACCTAGAAATAATGCCCCAAAAGATGCCACATTCATCATAGGGGATTGGAATGCTAAACTAGGAAATCAAAAGATAATTGGAATAATAAGCAAGAGTATAAAATGCAAAATGAAATACAGAATGAAGCAGAGCAGAGACTAATAGAACTTTGTTAAGATAACTCATTGGCTGACTTTACACATGGACATCGCCAGATGATTAGCATTAAAATCAGATTTATTATATACTTTGAACCCAAAAGTGAAGCTCTAGGGGGCGGCTATGTGGTGCAGTGAATAGAGCACTGGCCCCGGAGTCAGGAGGACCTGAGTTCAAATCTGGCCTCAGACATTTGACACACTTACTTAGCCATGTGACTTTGGGCAAGTCACTTAACCCCATTTGCCCTCAAAAAAAAAAAAAAAGCAAAAGTGAAGCTCTACACAGTCCTAAAGATGCTCTTGAAGTACTGCACTCAGTATGCCAAGAAATTTGGAAAATTCAACAGTGGTCACCGGATTGGAAAAGATCAGTATAAATTCCAATCCTAAAGAAGGGCAATGTCAAAGAATGTTCAAATGATCAAATATCTGTCCTCATTCAACATGCCAGAAGGGTTATGCTTACAATTCTGCAAGCTAGACTTTCACAATATGTGACTCAAGAATGACCAGAAGAATATGATGGTTTTCCAAGAGGCAGAGAAACTAGAGACCAAATTGCCAACATTTACTAGACTATATAAAACCCATATGTGGCCAAGAAGGAACAGTTAGAACCGAAAATGGAACAACTGATTGATTTAAAATGGGAAAAGGAGTATGACATTATATTGTATATATTGTGAGCTCATTTGTTTAACTTATATGCAAAGAACCTCAGATGAAAGGCCAGATTGGATGAATCAGCCAGAATTAATGTTGTCAGGAGAAATTAATTTCATATATGCCACTCTGATAAGAGAAAGTGAAGAAGAATTAAGCATCTTGATGAGGGTGAAAGAAGACAGTTAAAAAAACTGGATTGAAACTTAACATAAAAAAAAAAAACAAGATCTTAGCAACTGGTCCCATTGCTTCCTGGCAAATAGAGGGAAAAGAAATGGAAGAAGTGTCAGATTTTATATTCTTGGGCTCAAAAATCACTACAGACAGCAACTGCAGCCATGAAATTAAAAGAATTGTTTCTTGGAAGGAAAGCTATGACAAATATGAACAATATTTACTAAAAAGGAGAGATAACACCTTGCTGAAAAAGGCCCATATAGTCAAAATTGTGTTTTTTCCGGTAGCAATGTATGGTTGTGAGAGTTGGATTATAAGGAAAAGCTGAGTGCCACAGAATCAATGACTTCAAATTATGCTGGAAAACTGGAGAATTCCTTGGACAGCAGGGAGATTAAATCAGTCAATACTTAAAAAAATCATTGGAAGGTCAGATACTGAAGCTGAAGCTGAAATACTTTGACCCTATAATGAGAACACAGGACACTTTAGAAAAGACCCTGATATTGGGAAAAATTGAAGGAAAAAGGAAAAGAGAATGACAGAGGATGAGATGGATAGTGTCATAGAAACAAAAAACATGAAGCTGGACAGACGCTGGGAGATAGTGGAAGACAGAAGATCCTGGTGTGCTATGGTCCATAATGTCATGAAGAATCAGACACGACTGAAAAAACAACTCATGTATTGATAAACTAGTACTAGAACCTCTGCTTTGGGATTTCCAGGTGGGAATAGTGTCTCTGAACCTACTAAGATCCTGCTGTCTACAAAGAGCTTTTAGTAATCTTTTTTAAATTATCAAATATTTCATGTGATATAGTCAGTTTTTAATTTGTATACAGAGGTTTGTCTTCAGTTGCCTTAATTGATGCAGTATGTTGCTAATGAAGTTGAGTTTTGATTCTTCTATGATCCAGGTAGATTTACATATTCTACGATCTCAGACAACAATCCTATTCCTGGAACAACCGTATAGAAAGTATGTATGACACTTCAGGAAAGATGATGGAGTAAGCAGTTCTAAGTGAGCCTCTCTCTTTATGATCCCCCTCAAAAATAACAATACAGTTGTCCAAAACAGAATTGTTTGAAATTCTCACAAGGAAATAAAACTCAGTAAGAAGATAAGCAAACCCAAGAAGAGCTTCGTTAAGAAAATAATGATAGAGCAAGAGTCCTCAGCCTCCATGGGGGCTACGTGTGCTCCAAAGGGTATAAGAGACTTACTTATTAGTGGGGAGAGGGGGAATATTTGCTAAATATCTTATCCAGGTGAGATATTCCAGAAATTGCAAATTGATTTCCAAAGTCAATATTTTTGGTACTTTTAGGGAAGAAAAATTCATCTCTTTATTTTATTTTTTTATGGATGTATGCATAACATGCCCTTGGCATTTTGTTTCATATTAAATAAAGCATATTGGAAGGTTTATGTAATAAGCCAAGGGCCATGGACCTCACAAGATTGTGCATCCTGTAAGAGAAGAAGGCAAAACAGAAGAAGAAAGGCACATTGAAGCATTTTTTTTAAAGAAGTCATCAGAAACAAAGCAAAAATAAAGCAAAACAAAACCTAACCCCATAAGTTATGACTAACTTGAAACAGACCCACCAAAGGAACTAAAGGAAGAACTGAAATCATCTCAATGAAATCAGAAAAATTAAAAATAGAACTGAACACACACATACACATGCCTGGGCAAAATTAAAGGAAAAGCGATGTAGCTAAAATTTTGTGAGACTATGACAGAACTCTGCAAAGTGCATAATAAAAAAGCAAGTGACTCAGAAAATGCTAGTGAATATAACAAACCAAAATGATTAACACAGCAGAAGCTAAACAGCAGATGACAGTTGAAACAAGTTCTAAATAATTTAAATGGAAAAAATATTGGGGGGATTCAAAGTGATGGATTAGGTAGAAAGGTAACCTTAGAATTAGTGGATTTCCAGAAATCGTTTTTTTTTTAAAAAATAATATGATTGTTTTATTTTTAGAAATTACATGACAAAACCTATCAGAAAAAAAATGCCAAACAATATTCTCCAAAGAGATGGAATCCATATAACCCCTGACAAAGAGAAATTAAATTTGTACATCATTCATCAGACTTCAAAACTCTGAATAGGAAAAAATCCCCAACTTCCAGAAGGAAAGAAAGGTTTTACTTATAAACTCATTTAGTGCAGAGATGTTTTTATTTTTGGTTTTTCATTCCCAAGCACCTAGCTCAGTGCTTAGCATACCTATTAGACATACACATACACATTTGATTGATTTTTTTAAAAAGTGTCTTAGGGAATGACAAGATTTTTCTTGTAAAAAAAATGGTCACTAAAATTAAAATAATACACACAAAATTAAAAAAAAACATGGGTCTTTTTCCTTCACTCATTTTTACCAGCAAACCTAAGGACATTTAAAGGGACATTTAAAAAACAAGAAAAGCTTAAAGAATTCTTTGGAAAAAAGTCATGCCTCTGAAGTCTTTGGAAATGAGACAGAGAGTCCTTAAAGAGTTTAAGTATTTAGAACAATATATACTTTTCAGCTGTGATTAACTAATTGTTACAATCTTAATGAAAGTGACTGTATAAAATGATTGCACATTATTACACTATTATCTTGGCTAAATTATTGGATTATATAATTGGAATTGAAAAAAATAGCAACAGATAAATAAGGAAAAAAATTAGATTTTTACAATTAAGAGGATGTTATAAATAAAAAAAGAAAATGCAGGTCATTGAGGATTATGAGGGAAGAAGATAAAATTAAGAACTTTGACAAAGGTGGAATGGTGTCAAGTTTCAAAGATATATAAGTTTTAACATAAAATTTGGGAATTCTCTTCAGTATTCTTTGACTAACAAATAGAATTAATAAAATAAGAATGCTTATGTTCCCACCTAAAAACTGAATAACAATTTAACAAGAAATGGTAGAAGTCCAGCATATCATTTTCAATAGGGAATATAAATGCCATGACCTCCAGTATAAAAAGGAAAATAATTTTGTAAAAATTTCTTTTAAAAAAATATAAACAATTCAGTTTTTAAAATTACATTTTTTTGTTCTACATTTTTTCCCTTCAGCCAACACCTCCTCTACCCATTGAGAAGGCAAGAAATACAAAGCCCATTACAAATATGAAGTCATGCAAAACAAATTTTCACATTAGCCATATTAAGACAAAACCAAAATGTTCTATAGTATCGGTTCCCAATTTTTTTAAGATTTAAAAAAAAAACCCAATGGGTACTATACGTGATAGTAATTGTTACCTGTTAGAAAAATACATAATCACAAAAGGCTAATATGAATTTAGTGACACTTAAATGAAGTATGTATTTTATCAATAACAGCACCTACTTACATTTGAAAAATAGCAATACATGTAAGTTTAAGACATTTTCTACAGAAAGCATGTATGTTTATTTATGGATTTATTTATGAAATCAGGAGCTCTTTGTTTCTACTGCCCTCCAGCATTTGTTGGATTCCACATTGAGAATCACTGGTCTACATGAAATTTATCTAATGCAAAAGATATATGCAAATTTAAATGACCATGGTGGGCTAAATTTTATCATGCTACAGCTAGTTCAAGAAAATCTGTGGTAGCATTTTTGTTATCTTGTCAGTCACTTTCAGTCATGTGTGACTCTTTGCGACCCCATTTGGGGTTTTCTTGGCAAAGATACTAGAGTGATTTGCCATTTCCTTCTTCAACTCATTTTACAGATGAGGAAATTGAGACGAACATTGAATTAAGTGACTTGACCAGGGTCACATAGCTGGTAAGTGTCTGAGGCCATATTTGAACTCAGGTCTTCTTGACTCTAGGCTCAGTGCTCCATCCACTGTGCCACTCAGCTGCCCTTCTGTTATCTACCAGAGTTGAATTAAAAGAAGTAAGCACTGAGAAGACAGTTAAGGAAATTATATTATGTATAAAGGTACCATTAAAAATGAAAGCATATTAATCTGTATACATAAAGTAAAATATCAGGTGAATTTATAAAATAAAAGCTTATGTTCTTACAAGATGAAATTGAACAATTTATATATGCATATATTTGCATATATAGGACATATTTCAATACCTTACCATCAGATTATCATAAATTAAACAAAAAGATAAACAAGAATTTGTAGGCATAGAGTATTGAAAAGACTGGATTTAATAGATATGTGGAAATAATGTAAAAAAGGAAGGAAAGTTCATTTATTTCAAGTCCATATGGAATATATACTTTTTATCTTTTTGTCATACAGAAACAGACATAACTATGAATACCATGTTTATTGATCATGACAACAAAGATAAAAGTAAAGGTAGTAACCTGTCCAGAGAGGGGTCTATGTAGAGTTTAAAACCCAGTTTATTGAACAATAACTGGGTTAAAGAAGCAATAAAATTCACAGATTACCTAAAAAATAGTGGTAGCAAAAAAACTGTCAAAGTTTATGCAATGCAGCTAAGTATTACTTAAAGGCAAATTTATATCATATATATTGATTATGATTATGCAAAAAAATCTCATAGCAACCAAACCTTATGAAAAGACAGGAAAAAAATCATAGAGCAGATTGTTGTTGTTATTATTATTTTATGTTCATATTTTTCTTACCTTAAAATGAGACTAGAGATTATGATTTTATTTTGGATTTGATTCTTCATTTTGCTCACCCATATTTGTTGATATTTTTATTATATAAAGTATTTTCTTTTTTTGTAACTTTGTTTGTTTTTTTGGAGGGCGGTTGGGGTTAAGTAACTTGCCCAAGGTCACACGGCTAGTTTTTGTGTTAAGTATCTGAGGCTGGATTTGAACTCAGGTCCTCCTGACTCCAGGGCCAATGCTGTATTCACTGGGCCACCTGGCCACTCTTATATAAAGTATTTTCAAAAAATGCATGTTGGTCCTAAGGAGGATCAGGCAGGAGAAGATTGTACATTTGGCTCATCTCAGATGCATCACTACTACCACAATTGGAAAAACATTTGCATTCATAATCAGTTAATCAGGTCTAGATCAAGTGCCACTTTCTCTTTGAAGGCTGCCTCTTAGAATCTCTCATGCTCTTCTGAACCTTCTTATGTACTTCTATTACAGTTTGGTGCTTGTCTCAAACTTGCTACTAAATTGTAAACTTCTTGGAGACAGGGACTTTATTTTTCATCATTGTGTCCTCAGTCCACAGCATCATGCTTCCTTACCATATACCATATCCTGAGTGACTTTATTAGTTCTTATGGATTCATTTATGCAGATTCTAGTTCTATGCCTATATGAAGCCTTTCCTGATCCCTTGAGCTGCTATTGTTTCTCCAAATTAATTTGTATATATTTTGCATTGCATTTAACTTTCTGTGTATCTTGAAAGAAAGCGAGTTCTTTGAAGGCAGGATTTTTTTTTTTTTGTTTTTCAGTCCCTACTTCTGCTGTGGTATCTGGCACAAAATAGTTAATTAATAAATGCTTGTTGATTGATTATATTTTATTTTATTGTTTTTTGGAGGGGGGAGGGCAGGGTAATTGGGGTTAAGTGACTTGCCCAAGGTCACATGGCTAGTTTCTAGTTAAGTATCTGAGGCTGGATTTGAACTCACATCCTCCTGACTCCAGGGCCAGTGCTCTATTCACTGCGCCACCTAGCTGCCCCCTGATTGATTATATTTAATGAGTACTTTAAAATACATTTGTTGAATTAAGCTTAATAGTATATCAATAGTTATCTTTAACATGCAAAGGATATTAAGAATAATGTTACCATTCTAGATGAAATAAGAAATGAAGATATTTTAAGTTGTACCAGATTTGTATAGGATTGTTAACGTGAACAGTGACCACATTTTTCCATTAAATACAGTTAACAAAGCACAAGCAATTGTTTACTGCACATGTTCAGTTTATCCCGAAGAAAATGAAGTTGTTGTTAAAAAAGCCCTGGAACTTGGTGTCGAAGGGAATAATAAAGTACAACCTTATAGGTAAGGGGAAAAAAAGGATTCTTCTAATCTATCTTCACAAAGTAAAAATCTGATTTTTGTAGTAAATTGTATAAGACTCAGAACCTTCTTTTAGACCTCAATATGACTTAATAATATACATTTTATAACTCATTCTCTAAAACCTATTCCTTTTAGGGAGGACTGTGCTTTTACAGATCAATTTAAGGACCTGCAAATTTTTAGTGATCCCCAAATGGTATGATCTGGGGAAATTTTATGAATTTATGAAGGTCAGGAATCTCAAGAAAAATGATTTTAAAAAGTGGCAAAGAAGGTGCGCTAGCAGTACCAGATTTCAAACTATAAGGCAGGAATCATTTGTTTAAAAAATAAAGGTCAAGGAGACAGGGGATGGAGAAGTAGTAGTAACAGTTGAAGAGGCTATCTGAAGCAGCAGTCTTGTTTCTTTACTGCTGCTAGATAGGGGAGGTGGAGATTCAGAATCCAACCTTTTCTCCCTCTTCCTACTGGTGAGATTTTTTTAATCTTTAGTTACACTTGTGTCTCTTTGAACCTTGCCATCAAACACCATGACCAGCAATGTCACCAAGACTAACCCTCGTTCCATGAACTTCCATGTCTTCATTGGAAACCTCAAGACTCTGGTTGTAAAGAAAACTGATGTTGGGGTGGCCAGGTAGCACAGTGAGTAAGAGCATGGGCCCCAGTGTCGGGATGACCTGGGGATAGAATCTGGGCTCAGACACTTAGCACCCACCCAGAAACACCTGGCTGTGTAACCTTGAGCAAGTTACTTAACCCCAATTGCTTGGGGGTGGCCAGGTGGCTCAGTGAGTAAGAGCACTGGCCCCAGTGTCCAGATGACCTGGATCAAATCCGGGCTCAGGTACTCAGCAGCACACCCAGAAATAACTGGCCGTGTAACTTTGAGCAAGTTAATTAACCCCAGTTGCTTAAAAAAAAAAAAGGCTGATGTTGAAGCCATCTTCTTGAAGTATGGCAAGATCATGGGCTGCTCTGTTCATAAGGGTTTTGCCTTTGTTCAGTATGTCAATGAGCTAAATGTACATGCTGCTGTGGCAGGAGAGGATGACAGAATGATTGCTGACCAGATACTTGGTAGTAATCTGATTGTAGAGCCAAAAGTGAACCAAGGAAAAGCAGGTGTGAAGCATTCTGCAGTGGAGATGTACGATTCTTCCTTTGACCTGGATTATGATTTTCAATGAGATTATTATAACAGGATGTACAGTTACCCAGCACCTCCTCCCCCCATTGCTCATTCCATGGTACCCTCCAAATGCTAACGTGTATCAGGAAACACTTCCTGTAGAGACAAAAGTGATTTTAATTCCAAGGGTGGGCAGCAAGGCTCTTCATCCACATCTGACAAATTGAAAGGTGATGATCTTCAGACAATTAAAAAGGAGTTGACCCAGATAAAATAGAAGGTGAATTCTTTATTGGAGAGTCTGGAAAAAATGAGAAAGAGCAAAGCAAACAAACAGTAGAGATGAAGAATGATAAGTCAGAAGAGGAGCAGAGTGGCAGCTGCCTGAAGAAAGATGGGACTAATGTGAAGATGGAGTGTAAGGGGGGTGCAGATGAGGGGGCCCTATGGATGATGATGATAATGAAGATGGGGGGATGAGCAGCTGAAGGTGATCAAGGATGATGAAAAAGAAGCTGAAGGAGAGGATGACAGAGACAGTGCCAGTGGTGAGGATGACTCTTAAGCACATATTGGGGTTTTAGAACTCATTATTTCTTTACCTAGGCACTTGTCTTTGATCAGACTTTCCGCCAGTTCCTCTCCCTTAGTATCTTCCAGAACATGTTCACTGTTGTACCCAACTTCATTCTTCCCATGTTCATTAATTCTGCCCTGTGCCTAATCCCTTTGCCACTTCCTTCAATTCTCTTAGTAGTTATAGTAAGTCTCCTGTAATTTTACTCTTAATTTTGATACCTCTTTATGACTTAACAATAACAAGGATGTATGGTGGTTGTTTTTTTTTTTTTAAATAAGGGTCATTCAGTAGAACAGATTAGGCATATGACAGAAGAAAAGGAACAAGTGAACATAATGTTCAGTAAACCCAGTGATATCCCAGTTTCTAGAGTACACACACATACACACACAGATGCAGTAATATATATGTGTATAACTGTAAAATGAGGATAATACCACCAGCCTTGCAAGATTGTTGTGAGGATCAAACGAGATATTCATAAAGTGCTTTTGCAGTGTCTGGCACATAGTAGATTCTATGTAAAATTTTTCCCCTTCCCCTACCCCCTTGATCCTCTAGTTGGTTTATGATTTCACCTATTATATCTGTATCATATATCCATTTGGAGTTTATTTGGTATACTAGTCTATACCTAATTTCTTCCAGATTTTGTCAAACAGTGAGCCCTTACTCTAGTAACTGGGGTCTTTGGGTTTATTGAACATATTACTATGTTCCTTTTCTTTTCTCTGTTATATATGTAATCTTTTCTACTGATTAACCCTTATTTTTTAACCATTACCATTAATTTGATGACTCCTGCCTTACAGTTTGAGATCTGATACTAAGCTACCTTCTTTATCATTTTCCCCCCTAATTTTCCTTGAGATTCTTGACCTTTAGTTTCTCCAGATGAATTTTATGATTCTAGTTCTATAAAATCAAGTCTTTTGTAGTTTGATTGGCATGGCACCATATAAGGAAACTGATTTAGGCATTGTTTTTATTGTATTGGCACAACTACTCATTAGCAATCAGTATTTCTCCAGTTATTTAGATCCACAAAGCATTTTTATTTCTATAAAGTATACTGTATAGTTGTTTTTGCATGGTCATTGGCTGTGTGTACTAGATATTTTATACATCCTGTATTTACTCTGAATGGAATTTCTTTTTCTGTTTCTTCTTCCTGGGTTTTGAGTTTTTTTGGGTAATATGTAGACATGTTGATAATATATACATAAATTTATTTTATGTCCTGTAACTTTGTTGAATTTATTGTTTCAGTCAATTTTTAGGTAACTTTGTAGGATTCTCATTGCCTGAAAAATGTAATTTTCCCCATCTTTGCCCATATTTATTCCCTAAATTTCTCTTTCTCATTTTATTGCTATACTTAGTATATTTTAGTACTGTGTTAAATAATAGTGGTCATAATGTACATCCCTGCTTTACTCCTGATCTTACCAGAAAGACTTCTTGGGTTTTTTTTCTCTATTACATATAATAATTGCTCTTGACTTAATTAAGAAAAAGCCAGCTTTTTCCTATGCTTTTTTTCTCACAGAAATAGCTATTTGAATGTTGCTAAAAAGTCAAAAGATTTCAGAATCTACTGACATTTTAAATGCTTTTGATGTTATTAATGTGTTTTATTATACATATACATACATATATATGTATATAGTCTTCCTTACATTCAATCAACCTTGCATTCCTGTTATAAATCCAACTGGGTCATAGTATAGAATATTTCATATTTGTTGTAGCCTATTTGCTAATATTTTCTTTAATTTTTTTTGCATAAATGTTCATTAGAGATATTGTGCTATGGTTTTGTCTACTTTGTCTCTCCCTAATTTAGGGATCAAAACCATATTTATATCATAGAAATTGGGAGAGTCCCTTCTTATTTTTGCAAACAGTTTATGTAATATTGCAATTAATTATTCATTAAATGTTTGATTCACTTGTAAATCCTGTAGTTTTTTTTTGGAGAGGTCATTTATAGCATATTCAGCTTCTTTTTTTGTGATATTGGGTTATTTAAATAATCTCTTTCTTCTTTTGATTGTCTTAGATATTTTAAAAAGTATTCGTCCATTTCCTTGAAGTTAAGTGTTTTGTTGGTGTATAATTAGGTAAAATAGTTTCCTTTTCAATTGTTGTGAATTCTCCTTATTCATTTTTGACATAACTTAGTTTTTCTTTTAAGAATCACATTAGTTAATTGTTTATCTATTTTGTTCAGATTGTTTTTGTCCAGAATTTTTAAAAAAAGGCTCCTAGTTTTACTGAACATTTCAGTGGGGGTAATTTTTTTGCTCTTAGCTTTATTTATTTATTTATTTTTGGGAGGGCAATTAGGTTTAAATAACTTGCCCAAGGTTACATGGCTAGATTGTGTGTGTGTGTGTGTTAAGTATCTGAGGCCAGAACCGAACTCAGGTCCTCCTGACTCTGGGGCCAGCGCTTTAGTAACTGCGCCACCTAGCTGCCCCTGCTGTTAGTTTTGTTAACCTTGATTAAAAGAATTTCTTTAATTAAATCATATAAGTTAACTCTTTATCTTTGCCTCTGGTAATTATCTTCCAAAAAATGTCATTTTTATATTTAGAGATAAAAAGCCATAAAGATATTGTAAAGTATGATATAAATTTATGAAACCTTTTTTTAACCATGTAGGAATTTTTTGGACTAGGCTTTTTGTTTGATTAGTAAAGCATAGTGAAATTACTTTTATTTGCATTGAAATTTAGTTGAGAGAGTAGAATGATGTAGTTGAAAAAGTGTTCACCTTGGGGAGGAAGTTTTAGGTTCAAATTTTAGCTCTGCTATTTACTTTGTGACCATGGATCAGACTCTCGGAGTCTTGTTTTTCTCTTACTACCTCTCTTTCAGGACAGGTTGTAAAGAAAGTACTTTGTAAACCTTAAGATACAATGACTTGTTACTATTATTAATGGCAGCATATTTTCTTCTCAAATTTGAAGTTTTGACTACAGACTGTTTTTGTTTATATCTACTGCAGGCTGAGTCCTCCTGTCCTTCCACTGTGTTCTGTTAAAGAAATTCGTTCATCTATTGATAAATTTTTCAAAGTAGAACCATCTGAAATTACCAATGGTTGTTTCCTTGCTGTCCTAACAAGAGAGGTAAGTCTAAAAATGACCCCAACTTCACACTTTAATGTAGAAGTTTTCCCCAACAACTAAATTCAGCTTTCATAATCAGTTACACTTGGATTTATTTGTTGACAGCTTCCCTTGATCTTCCAGTGGAGGGTCAGTAATGAATTATCATTAGTGATTTACTTTTATAATTACAAGTAAATTTGGCTCCAGACATACTGGTCCAGTATTTTGTTCATTGTTCCCAGTAAGTTCTCCACTCTTGATTTATACCTTTGCTAAAGCTATAGCCACCGTTTAGAATGAATGCCATTTCCACATTTCTTTCAGTTGAATTTTATCTATCCTATAAGAATCAGCTCAAATTCCATCTCATCCATAAAGACTTTTTTTTTTTAATTCCTTCTCTCAGAAGAGATCTCAAGTGCCAAAGAATCACATCATAACTTACACATCTCATTCACTTTCCACTCTGGAGCTTATGTTATATTTGTTAGACTATCACTCCTATGGGTAGAAGCCATGTTTTATCCTTAGTATCACTGAGCTAGAGCTGGAAGGGAACCTAGACGACCACCCTTGTTGTATAGATGATGCCCCGGGAGTTTTTTATTTGATCCAGGTCACCAGGTAGTGGAAATCAGGTCCCAGGACTCGCAGGGCTGTGGACTTCCTGTTGTCCCACATTGCCTGTCACCTGTCAGGTCTCTTGCTTAGTACAATGTCTCACACACAATAGTTGCTCAATGTACTGGACTGAATTTTGCTGTCATGCTTTACTAAGATGAAATTGCAAGCATGGTAGTAAATGCTTCTATGTAAGACTCACTATTTCAGTTTATTATCACTGAGTTTCTTTTAGAGTTTTTAAGTTTAGCTAATAAGACATCAGAAATAGGTGTTAGTGTTAATAATGGTATATTACTAAACAGAATTTAGACATATTCCCCCCCACCATTTTTAACTTCTACTTTCAGTGAGAATGACACTCTCTATGAGGTCAGTCCTCTCCTATCCAGAGACAGGTCTATATCAGCTAATGTTCAGTACACAGATGAATTTCTCACTTTTATAATTACTATCCTTAATTGACATTGAGTATCATTCTTATGTCTCAGCCTTTTAGGGTATAAATGCCTTTATGGCAAGGATGGTCCTTTTTTTTTTTTTACTGTATTTTAAATGATGTAGTATTTATATTCAATATGGATCCAAAATAACTGGGGAGATCCTTATGCCTAAGGGCCAAAGACAGTACCAAAAAAATTTTGTCAAGTGTACTTTGTGCTAGTATTTTCATCTTTTAAGAAACAAAATAGGAAAAGAAATGACTGCAGTTTTTTTCTGCTAGTGGAGCATGGCACCTAAGAGTCATGTTTTTGTGTGGAGGAGAAAGAATGAATTTACAAACTACAAATCGGTTTCCATTGCATATCTGGAATGCACTCCTCCCCCCTACCTCCACCTTATAAGACTCCCTAGCTTCCTTCTACCCGAAGTCTTTCTTCATCCTTGTAGTTGCTAGTAATCTTTCCCTCTTGCAAATTTTTTTTTCATATACAATGTGTCACAAAATTCTTAGGACAATTTTAAACTATCAAAGTTTAAAATTATCCTTATGGAACACCCTTTATTTTGTATTGACTTGTGTGTATGTGTTGTATCCCATAATGGTACCCTGCTAACTTTTGGGAGGCTTTTAATGTTTACTGAAATGAGTTCATATTAAAGAACTTGTTTCTTAACTCTCATATATAATCTAGTGATTGTCTTTTTAGCTTTAGCTCTATGCTGGGTTGTTTTTTTTGCTTGTTTGTTTGCCTTTCAGTGTTGTACTTTTAACCTTGATTAGCTTCAGTGTTCATTTTTTCTCATATTCAAAAGTCATCTCCTTCATGAAACCTGTCCCGCTTACATAATCATTTAATCATTCTTATATAATATCTTTTATCTTCACCACTAAACTTCTCATAAAACAAAAACTATTAAAAACATTATTATTTTCCATTGTGACTTTGGTGTCCATTGTAGTAACAGTATCTTTTATAACTATCGATAATTTTGTATACAGTATCTTAAATAGCCTTCCATGAGATAGCTAGCATAAAGACACTTAGTCTTGGAGAACAAGTAAATGATGGAGCCAGGATTGGGAAGTTGCCATGTCTTCTCATTCCCAGATTGCTTCTCTTTCTACCAAATTATGCTGCCTTCCTTAAATGGGCTCTATCTTGTGTATGACCCAGTTGCTTTCTAATAAAACAAAGTATATTCTACCCTCAATTCAATCAAGACACTTTATAAACATTTGGTAAACTTCATAGCTTAATGAATAGAGCAGTACGCTTATAGATAGCAAAATGCTAGCAGAGAAAGATGAATGCTACATTGCCTCTATATGCTCCTTCAATAGTGATCTAAAACACTTTGCTACCTATCATCCGTTACATTTTGCAGCACATCATTAAAAGGGAATGTTGTGCTTTTCCATCTGTCTAGTTCACAGATTGGGAAATGGAAAACAGAGTCCAAGTCACTTGCTGAGTCCGAAGTCTGTGAATAAGTAGAATTGATCAATTACCATTCATCTGTTACTCTTGACCATATAGTATAATAAAGATAGTCATTTAAAAAATTTGCTGCTGAAATGATACATTTAAAATATTAGAGGTGCATCATTTAATAGAACACTTTTTTAAAAATTTCAGCGGGACCCATCAGAGACAGTGTCTGTCAAAGACGTTTTGGCACGTGCTGCAGCAAAGGGATTGCTAGATGGTATTGAGTTAGCCAAAACATCAAAAAGGGAGAAGAAGAAAAAGAAATCTAAAACAACACTGGCAAAAACTTCTATTAATGACAGCATGAGTACACAAATAAAAATTGCAGAGTTCCTGAACCGAGAATTGAGACCACATGTTAATCGTTCAGAGACATTAACAGCCAAAGCATGTCCTCCACAGAAAAATACAAATCAAACAAGTACTCCACAGAAAAAAACAGGCAAGATGCCCCCATATGCATTGATGCCTACATTTATGAAGAACATGCCTTCCACGTCCAAGGTATCAGAGAGACAGATGAGCACTATAAGGCCACGCCCTGAGGATAAAATGATTGCACTGAAACCTGTAGAGATTGTTTTGCCTCCAGTAATGATGTCATACTCTGGTTCCCCAGCCAACAAAAACCAAATTCCAGCGCATTTCTATTACCATTGGATTGGAGGCAAGACTGGTGCCTTACTTGCACCTTCAACATCCAAAAAATTGGAAAAACCTAAAGAAAACTTACCTTCCTCTGCAGTGAGGCATCCTCAACCATGGCTTTGATCATCACCTGTTATTTTCCTGGGGTCGAAGGGCAGAGTATTTTTCTACCAAGTTTTACCCTTCTCTAAAGGTTAAATATCCTAGCATAGATATTCATCCTTTAGGTCATCGAACCTCTACTGTGAATCTAAATGGGGCACTACATTCAGAGAATTAAGATAAGTGACAATAATGTAGCCCAGGAAATTAAGCAGAGTTCACCAAACTGGATAGTTTGGTACTTTTATCTATTTAGAAAGCAACAGTTGTAGATTCACTATCAGTTGTTAGACTTTTGTTACTTTTGTAACTTGGTCAATAGGACATCGGAGTTTTAAAAGAAACTTGAAGTAGTAGTATCTTACCTGAAGATAATTATCTTTTTATCTTACCCACCAAGTACATTTAAGAACTTAATTTTTAAGACAGTTATAGGAGTGTAGTTACAGAAAAGATGCTGGTCCCTCAGATGAAGTTTAAATTCTTATCTCAGCATGCATCTTATTGTAACTTTATAAGATAGCATGTTCAATTCAGCCTTTAAGCTGAACTTTTAATATTCAAAAGTTAGGGAGACTACTTGGTGCTGATAGTGAGATTGATTACAAACAGGAAAAGTAGGCGGTTCCAATGACCCCATGGGTTGTATAGAACAGATGTTCTTTTACACAGTGAAAAATACCTCTCATGTGGTGAACTTTCCAGGGTCCTGAGTTGGGTAAAATGGGCACAGCTATCTTTGACCACTTAGGTCAAATGCTTTTAAAAATAATGACTTAAAGCAAGTTTACTCCTGAATATTATCAATTCTAAGAAGATGTAAAATTGTTGAATCCAAGTAACATCTGGTTGAAGAAACCCCTAAAGATTTCTAGTTCCACTTAAGGATCGGTGAAATATGGAAACTACAAGTCATTTCAAACTGAAAACAATAATCAAACTTTGGCAAATCATTTCTGTTGCACAATCTGCTAAATTATATTATAGCATTTTGTTAATTATATCAAATGCCAATTCATCTTCCAAGTATTATCAACTGCCTACAAAGAATTAGTTTGATTGTCATTTCTGGGTCTACTAACTCTTTTCATCATGGCAACAGAAATTGTTTGACAGTAAGCAGAACAAGTTACAACTTTAGTGTCTTTTTTTTATATTGTTCAAAAAACATTTTCACAAAGTCTGAATTTCAAAGATGTTCTACACCCAAAGGTCAGTAGTGTTGAACAGTGCTGTGTAAATTACTCATTTCTAAATATTTAATTCAGGTGACTATAGAATTTTAAAATACCTTAGATAGTATAATTGTAGTAGCATGTGTTAAAATGAAATCTTAGGTATATATTTGGAAAAAAAAGGATTTTGATTTTCATTTTAATAAATTGTTTGCTATTTTAGTTGGAGGTTTATATTGTTTCATAGGTTAAATGTTAATGGAAAAAGGAATAAAAGGGTCCAATTTTTTTACACAGGAAAACACTGTTACTTGGAATCTTCAAAGGAAGAGCTATGTACTAATTATGATTTTTAAAAATGTCAAGGAGTACTGCAGTGTTCTTTTTATTTAACATCATGAATGTATAAATCACGAACCCCCAAATACCACAGTTGATCTGGTTACCATATGTATTCGTCCTCCCCTCTATAACTGGTTTAGAATTCTCAATGCTTCCATGAACCTGTTCTAGTTAAAAATCATATATTTCATCTTGGCAGCAACAAATCCATTATTTCCCATAGCTCTAGTATTCCATTTTTCCACTAGAAGTAATTCTAAGACTTTGTCTGATTACTCCAATGGGGGAAAAATAGATTTCTTCCACCATTATGAAGCAATTTAGGATACTTTTTCCAACGTCTGTTGCATCTGGTTTTTGTAATTCTGTTAGAACTTTTAGCTGTTTTTTTTTTTTTTAGCATTTCAAATAATATAAATCATTGCACTAAATTGTTTCCAATTTTTTTTCTGTATGTTTAGCATTATATAAACATTCTGAATTACACAGTTGTCCAATTAAACCTGAAAACTTCTTTGGAATGTAAACTTTTAATAAGTACATGATAAGCTTTTAATGATCAAACATTTATATACTTTTTTATAATGAAAAGAAAATACCACTTAGAAGTATATCCTACCTGGAGGCTAAGCCTGGGGCTTAGACATTGAGTCTTGCTGGTCTGGAAATGGGCTGCATACCCTAGTTTCTTATCAGCTTAGATTATGAAGATGTCAATTCATTGTTATCGTCAGTCAATCTATGTGAAGTCCTTTGGTCCTCTGTGAGACTTAAGCTGTTCACCCTTAGGTGCCCCCATGTTTAATGTGAGGGTGACAGAAATGTCTAGAATACCTCCATCAACTCTCGGTTGAGTTGTTATGTGTATTTGGTATTCCATCAGCTTATCTATAGGCAGTCACTGAACCAAGAGTTTTAAAGACTTAAATGTGAAAATGCTAATGACAGAGTGCTGGTCACACCAGGGAAGTGAAATACATTTTTTTCTTGAATTTCCTTGACAAAAAAGTTGAATTTTAAGGCTAAACTTGAAATGATATGTGGCACTAGCAATCAGAAGGAGGTTTTCAGAGGACATTTTGTGGAATGAGTATTTGTGGCTTAGAAAGATATAGAAGTATGAAAAAGCACAGGGAAGACTGTTTTATTGATTATCCTAGTCCCTTAGCTCTTTTGTGTTATGGTGTGATATCACAATTATCCAAGTGAGAAACTTGATAGGTTTTTTTCCCCTAAAAATTACATTTGATTTTCATGCTCAGAAATGACTACTAGCTCTGGATCTCAGGTTCTCATGGTAAGTGAAAGATTAATACTTCCTATTCTTAACCAGATAATACTTCTTAATCTCAGCTAACAACATTTAAAAAAACCAAAACAAACTTTTACTTTAGCTCCTACTAACTGCATGGCCCTATGCTAGAAGCTAGAAATGCAAAGATGAACATTGCAGCAGATGGCGACGTGGAGGGACATAGTCCAAACATGGAGGACGGACAGTCTATGGGAAAGTGCTAAGTAGCAGAGGACTAGAAGAGTTCAGAAAATAGCCAGTCCTCCAATTTGTATTTCATCAGATGATAGGCACTAAAGGCTTTTGAGCAAGGTAGTGACATGATCAGACTCAGGCATTAAGCAAATTATTTTGGCAACTGTGTGAAGGATGGATCAAAGATGAGAAAGACTAGGCCAGTGACAAGGCTGTTGTTAAATTAATTTAGGGAGAAGGGTGGTGTTTGAAGTGGAAAGAAGAGGTCCGATGTGAGAGCTCCCGTGGAAGTAAAATACAGGGATTGAGGGAGAGGGAAGAATCAAGGATGACAGCTGTAAGCCCGGGAGGAGAGGACAGCCTTTAGCAAAAATAGAGATGTTAAGCAATCAGCTGAAAATACAGACCTGGAGCTCAACAGAGAAACAAAGATTGGTTAGCTAGATTTGACAGTCATCTATCTAAAGGTGATAATTGAGATGGAAGATGAAATTGCCAAGGGAGAAAGTGTACAGATGAGACAAGAGACCGAAGGACAAAACCTTTGTGGGATACTTACATTTCAGGCTGGCAATAAAAAGATGAACCAGCAAAGACTGAGAAGGTAAAAGCTGAGGATCAGAAAAGTGTTGTCATTGAAGTGAAGATAGGAAAGAGTAAGAAAAGATGTCATATTAAAAGAGTTTCACGAGCTACAGAATGACTCAAAGAAAATAAGAACTTAGATAAAGGCTATTGGTCTTTGGCAATTAAAAGAAGACCAGATTTCTTGCAGATAGTAGGTGCAATAGAGTACTTATCATAGCTAGACTGGAGGAGGAAACAAGGACCACTCTTTGTAGAATTTTAATGTAAGAATTACTTTGGGTTCTCTGCCCAAATATTATCTGTCCCATTTGGCTGCTAAATGTGTACCACACTAGCATTTTAGTTTTATCTGGGAGAAGTGGCAAGAAATTTAATTGAAGCCTTCATCTGTGATTAAATATGAAAAAAGATAATAGCAGACATCTTTACATTACTAAATTGATGTTTCAAAAGCAGTTCAATTTTGGAGAAGATTTTGAAATAAAATAGCCAACATGAACTAAATGTGTTTAGGCTTCTGTCCCCCCAAATATAACTTTAAGTTATTTCAGATAAATGAGTCAAACATTTTATGCAGCTAAGTTTATTCTCACAACAAATTACATTTAAATGTGTAAAAGTGGTCAACAGCAAAAGGAAAAAATAAAGGAAAGCAAAGGTTTCATTTTGGAATAAGCTGCTTTGATTAGAAGTGAGCTCTTTAAAATGATAAACTGTGAGCAAGTGTCCTATCCTGAAGTTCTACCTTCCTTTTGCTAACTAAACACCTGTTTGAGCCATATATTAAGATAACTAAGCTTGTTGAACACAGAACTAATAATGTTTTTAATATTAAAGCTGAACTACCATCAGCTTTGGTAATAAAAGCTCTTCTAAAAGGGTCTAAGAAACATTTTGTTTGCTATACAGGAAAAGGAAAAAAGAATTAGGGTTTGTAGCAAATTAGTGCAGGATAGTCTTACAACTTTCCATTTTCAGAATAGAGGGTGGGTTTTTTTAAACTCTTAAGATGTTGCTGTGCCCACAGTTTATTATCTAAAAACTCATTTTAATGGAAGTGGGATTAATAACCCATCATGCATTTTAAAATAGTATTCTAATTAGTTGTAGATGGTCTTATATCGAGGTGGGAAAAAAGGGGCATGTATACAATCATAAATGAAACAGCAAGTTATTTTAAAGGACACTAAAAGGTACAACTTAGTGTTTCAGTCTGCAAAGTAAAAAGCTTAAGCTATAGACGGTGTTGGCTACATTTTCCTTGTTCTCAAGGAGCATATTATGAGGTGGTATGTCTGCATCTATCTTTCTAATTGCTTTTTAAAAAATAAAAGAAATGAACTTTACACATTTTGCCATTTCTTCTACATACTCCAATAAAAATATGACTACAAATCATTACAAAACCACCTTTTAGGTAACCTATAATACACGGAGATTACTTAGAGCTGGATACATTGTGAAATAATGTCCAGTAAAGATAATACATTAACATAATAATGCAGTATATTTCAGTAAAAATAGAATAAATAAAATAAAAATATTTTAAGCTGTATTTAACAGGTTAATTCAAAAATGACACAAGACATACAAGGCATAGTGCACATGGCTGCCTGCTTACAGAATCACTAGATAGAAAGAATGCATAGATAACTGAAGTGTCACTACAACATTGGGTAAAACTGGTATTCTCCCTCTCTCTCGATCTCACACTCACACACACAAGCAAACACACACACATACACACTTCACACATACTTTTTGGCCATGGCAGAAAGTGTCTGAACATACTGTTTAAAATAATCAGTTTTATAAAATTAATTAGCATTTAGGTAAATATGCAAAGCTATTTTAAAAGCAAAATATCTGCAAATATGTTTTCATATGTAATGTCTATTATTTGTCTTAATGCTTCCTATAATTGCATATATATAGAAATCAGTTTGTTGCTCAAAGCTAGCTCAATGTTCTTGATCCTGACAACAAAACAAATACCTTGAAAATAAAGAAAAATGAACTCTCAGTTCTGATGGAATTTTTCCAAATCAAAGTGGCTTATTTGATTTTGTTGTTGTTGTTTCATAGTGAATGTCATTTTGCCTTGGAAATCACCAAGTTGGAATGTCAACATGATGGAATTCTGGGTGGAATTTTGAACAGGAACTTCTTAAAAGGACATAGTCAGGGCTTTCATAATTTAGAATTTACTTCTAGATTCATTGGTCATTTCAGGTGGTAAATTCCAGTAGGGGCCAGAATTATTAAGTGCGAACTACCCAGCTAGTGATCTGGAACTCAGTGGATTCCATTAGTTGGGGATTTGGAATAAAATGCTCCCATTTCCAGAGTTAACAATAATGCCTAACATTAGAAGACCAACCACCAATTGCTTTAAAAACTAATTACAATGTAGTAAGCAGCAGAATGAAGTCCTAATTTTCAATTTACTGACAAGTCACATAGATTAAGTGAACCATGTAGATAGAAGTATCTACATTCCCCAAGACGTTTCCCCAGAACAGGTGTATGGGTGAGTAGGGAAATTCATGTAGCTCCTGCTTCTACTCTACACATTATTTTTTGGGGGTGGGAGACTCTCTACAGTAAATTCTTCTACATGAATATACTCATCATCATCTGGACCTATTTTCCCCTTGTTTATTTATAGGAATTCCAGAATTGCCTGAAAATGAATTTTTCCATTCTTTTTCTTCTTCTTTTTTTTTTTTTTTGCATTTGCCCTCAGGCTTTTGAAAGGACTCTTATGACTCGTGTGGAGACAGCCTGATAGAGTAGAAAGGACACTGAAATAAGAGTCAGGAACACCTGGGTTGGCGTCCAGGCTCTCTCACTAACTTGGCCTCAGGCAAGTCACAACTTATCTGGAATTCAGTTTCCCCCCCAATCTGTCACCAGTTTTGTCTGTCTCACAAGGTTATTATGATGCTCAAATGAGGTAATGACTGAAAAATACTTTGAAAGGTTTTAGGTATGTTACAAATATACAGGATTAATATACTGCTGTAATTGGTGAAAGAAATAAAATTTGATGTTCCAAACTGAACATAGATGACCAATATTTAGATTAATCACCTTGATAATGTCCTTTTGAAATAACAGCATCAATAAGTCTAGATTGTTCTGTCTGTTCAGTTAAGAAGTCACATGTGTAGATAGAAACAAATAGGCAGAAAATATTGGGCAAGTACTTTTTGTTCTAGCATACCTAGAAATATTTTGTTCTAATCTGAAATAAAAAAATATTTCAAATTTTAAAATAATTGAAAGAAACCAAAAGAAGGAGGAAAAGCACCTAATAGTGATATGGAAATCTATATATCCTGTTCTTCAATGCACAAATTTGATATAGTTACTGCTATATGAAAAAATACGATAGCAGAGATTTCTAAGCAAAATGTAGTCAACTAGACTGAGCCAGGTGCAGAATCTCAATGTAATACCAGCTAAAAGGTGGTTAATGCAGATGAGACCTCACCACATGGTGAAATCTAAATGTATGTGAATAACATTGTGTGAATGGCATTCCTTCAATTATAATTTGCATAATAGATCAAGATCAAACTCTAAGGATGAAAAGGTATAGATAGGTGGATTTCATTTTAACGGTGTTTACATAGAGAATGACTGTACTGAGCTACAGTAAATAGCTAACATTCTCTAGTTGCATTGTTCAGTGTAAGGCAGAGTATTGGAATACGTCCCACCCAAAATGCATCACACTTTCATTTTACTGTTCTCATTTTTTAGTTAGTTTGAAAATCATCTGATGGAAGTAGTTGTCCTTTAGGCTGACTTTTTTGATTCCTCAAAATGATGCAATTTGACAATTTTCGAGCTTAATTTCCCCCTCCCCTCCAACATCATAATACATAAACAGTAGTCGACATAAAAGGGTGTCCATGGTTCAAAAGCATGTCAAACAAAGCTGTCAGGTGGTTTCTAGACCAACGTCAACAAACAATTTTGTCAACAAACAGATGTTATTTTGTAAGAAACAAAACCAAACAAAAAAATCTTGTAATTCTATCCTACAGGAATTCAATGCTAACTATATGTAGTATCTAGTCCAGTGTTGCAAACAGGGCAAAGTGCTGAAGGACTTTAAAGTTCCTGCTCAAAAAAGACAGTGAAACAATGACCTCAGGCATCCTTCACTCCGAGGACTCAGCCTTTAGTTTACTAGGAGGGGTGTGGCCACCTTGTTCTCTTGTGTGTGTGTGTGTGTGTGTGTGCGAATTTAGGTCCTGTTCAGAATATTTACAATAACAGACCTTCCACCGCTCATGATGTAACTCACTGACAGCAAAAAAATTATTCATGCTTCTTTTCATATCACATGATGGTGGCAAGGACGAGAGAACATGCTTGTCTAACATTGTTTCGTTAAGGATTTATTTTCTGAAGACAAAGCATCAGCAATTGAATGGAAGGCAAAATAGTTCATGTTTCTGTAGTATATGTAGCTACTAGATCTTCAGGTAAGTATAACACAATCCTTTAATGTGTGCAGTTATGGTGTTTCAGTAACAGGACGTTTCTGTTTCAAAGTGTCTATGAGAGATAAGACGCCTCGTTTTACGTTGGTTGTGACTCTTCTGGTCACTGAGTCCGCTGGAGGAGGGGGTGGCCGAACTTTCTGTGAAGGAGGTCGGGCAACCAAGCACTTCTGATACCGTAACTGCAAGTAAAGAAAAAAGAAAACATGTTCTATGATGGTTAGTAATGTATAGACATTCCTTGTGTTCATTTCCTTGGTATATGTTAAATTCATTGCAAATAATTGACCCTCAAATATTAAGACTTAGTTCCTCAAAATAAATCCAGTGACCTGTCCAGTTTTACCAATCCCAAAATTCTAAAATAGTTATTTTGACACAGCCTTTCTTACTCATCACCACCAAATATACATACATACATACTTATATATGTACACACATAAACATATTCTATAATAGATCTTACAAAGAATATTCAAAGACAATTAAGCCCAATAAATTTGCTTTGAGACTATTTACCAGTGTCACCCCTATGGTTCCTACCCATTTATCTACCTTTTATGGCTCACTGTATGTTAACTTGAGCAAATACAGCCACCTGCCTAGGACAAGGATACCACATAGTCATAGTAGGATGTAAGCTCCATGAGGACAGGGACCATTCTGTTTTGTCTTTGTTTCACCTAGCATCTCATACAGTGGCTTGTATGGAGTAGATATTTGATGTTTATTGAATTGAATGGGTTTTCTATGAAAACTAAATTAAAAATAAAAGAGGAGAATTACAACGCAACTAAATTTCTCATTAGTCTACAAAGACCAGTAGCCTATTTAATGGATTTCATTCTTTAACAAAGAATGGGGTATGGTTTAGCATTTTAGTAACTCTCAGCTTATTCATAAGCTATTTACAATACTCCAACCTAATGGATTAATGAAAAAAAATTAGTATTAAATGCAGTGGACAGTTTTGCACAGATATATAACAACAGGCCTCACTGCTATTTTTTTTCTGATTTAATGAAAAGATCAAATGTATTTTTCAAAGGTGGGTTAAAGTTGGAAACTTTACTTACTTTTTTTCTCCTAATCAAAACCTTTTAAACAATGCAGTGCTGGCTTTAGAACAAATTATCTTTTGAAAGCATCATGACATAGAGGATAGAGATTTATTCTCAGAATCAGAGAAAGTAGAGTTCAAGTTCTATTTCTCAGATATATTCCTTGGTGACTATGGGTGAACAACTTCACCTCTCTGGGCATAAGGTAACTCTCTGAGGTTAAATTGCAAAGCAGGAACTGATTTGCATGGAGAGAGGGAATTTAGTCACTCAAAGTTCCCTATATGCCAATGAAGTGACTCAGTTGGTTAAAAAAGAAATAAAGAAGATAGAAAACAACAGTAAAGTGGTCTAACAAGCCAAAGTATAGGAGAGATGCCTGTGGATTTGGCAGGCAATTTGAGTTCAAAGCCCAGCTGACTCCCTGTCTGACTCAAAGCAAGTCACTTGAAATCTGAGCCTCAGTTTCCTCATCTGTAAAATAAGGAATCTTAACTAGATGCTGCAAATCTATCATGTTATAATCCTAAAACTGTAAGATTCTGGGAGCACGGTTTACAGGCACCTTGCGTGTTCTGGGATCAGCCACATCTAATCCAATTCAATATTTATCAAATGCTTACTGTTTATGTACAAAGTATTTCCTAAGCATCCTTTGCTTTAAAATTAAAGTTTCTTTCCTTATTTTTGAGGCAGGGGGGGATTATGGGCATGGAATATTGAATATATTGTCACATATGGTTGATGTGTTGACTAGTTTTGCCAAGTTGCTTTTTTTTGTTTTTTTGTTTTGTTTTTAAACCTTTAAAAATTTTTTGTCAATAAACGTGACTCTCACTGGGCAGGAAAGAAAGGTGGGTTAATTTAATTTAATTCAGAATTAAACATGATGAGAAAACAAAAAACATGCAAAAATAGAATGCAATTAAAGTTGTTTTAAAGAATAAGTCCACAAATGAATTTCCAGAACTTTTATTCTGATATCTATGCTACAGATGCTGAGATTAACTTCAGCCTTTTAAGTTTACAAGAACTGGACATTCAGCTGTATGGTCTCTTGTTTGCATCAATAGGAAAATGGCTGATTTGGAGATGCTGGGGTGGAAGTAACAGAAAAAGGAGGAAAGTTGCCTTCAATATGTTTATGGATAAACCTCCTTAGAAGGGCTTACACTGGGCTGATTTTCAGCAGCTTCAGTTGGTGAATTAAGGCAATGAAACACTCAAGTAAGTGACCATAAATTCTCTATAAAAACAAACAAAAACTACTTTGCTTCTAGACAGGGAAAAATTGGATTTGGGAATCTGAGAAAGCAAATTGCTGAAATCAGTTAATGAAGTTAAGACTTCCCTAAGTGCTGCATAGCTAGAATCAAGAGTTTTAATCTTATGACTAAATCTTTAATCTTATGACTAAAGTGGTCTGCTTGAGTCATCTTATTCAATATTTCAGTATAGCGCTCAGCATCCAGTTGTGCTTCTCTGAGTGATGCCACTTGTCCTCATGCTTTCTAATTTGTTCTTCACTCTCTCTTGCCTAGCCATTTAATTCCTCATGAGGTATCCTCCTTCCCAAACTCTTCCCAATCTGTTCTTGAAGTCAGTTATTCTTTAGAGTAAGAGGCAGCAAACCAATGTTTTTAACCATAGCCCCACCTCAAGTAGAATCTGATCAGACAGAGGGAAATTGAAATAGAGGAAAGTGGGCCAAGGCCTTGTATGACTCATATCCCCTCTCACTTTGTACATTTCCAGGTTTGCACTTGAATTTACTTCTACTTAGTTTTAGATACTAACTGTATTCCCGCCAATTAATTACACAGATTGCCTTTTGGAAAGAACTAAGCAACCCCAAGATAGCACTGATCAAAAGTGAAGAATGGAAAAAAAAAGACCAGTTGGGATGAAAAATGTGTGTTAGCAGTTTTCCATCATACAACATAGTATGTTCAAATAATATGCACTTGTTTACTCTCTTAAATCATGGACTAAAACCAAATATCTCTACCAGAAATGCCAAATGCCAAGGAAGGAAGGAAGAGAGAGAGATAAAGAAATAAGGGGAGAAAATCTGTGTGATTATACTTAGGTCTAGAAAATTAAATGTTATCTTTTAGTTGACTAGCAAATCTAATCTTTAATAAAAACTTTACATTCATGACTGCAGATGCAGTTCCCTCTATTTACAGTTAAATGCCAGTTAACTGTTCAGTTGCTGATCATTCAGGTCTTTGGCTTCTCTCTACCACCAGGCTGCCTAACTATTTTACTATCAGTAGTTTTAACACTGGAAGTAATGGCAGTAAAATTTAAAGCTGTAAATTATGCTCTTTGTCTAAATCATCCTTGTTGAGAGGGTCTGGTGGGAGCAGAAGTGAAATATACTGAAATAAAGTTTAGGTTTGTTACAGATGCATTCTTTTATGACCTTCTTCTTGCCCATTACACAGACCTGGCTTTTAATCATGTTTTCATATATGCTTTGAGGATATACTTGGAGTTTTTTCTTAAAATTAAACATTTTGGAGAGCTAGCTGAACCAGCCTCCAAATTCCAAGTGAAGTCCTCCATTTTTTTGGGGGGGGGCAGTATTTTAGTTTATAAAAGCATAAATGAACTGCTTCTAAGTAACATCCCATAGCAATGCAGTTAAGGCAACCCAAAGAACCATGATCCCAGTGTTTACAGCTTTAAGGGCCCCTCTTTATAATGCCACTGGAGCCTTTATAGCTTTATCCAGAACTGCCTCTTTAAAGTGACCCAGCATTTTGAGATAATGAAGTAAAGTGGCCTTATAAATTCTACTTGTATTAATGGAGAGTCCAAGCTCACTTTTAACAGAGTAGAATAGCAAGGAAACAGTTTTGCCAATATGCAGCATTACTTTAGAGATGAAGATCTGGAGATAATTTTTTAGCTTTGGGGGAAAATTCTTGGGAAGAGAAAGAGGGAAGAGAAAAGAGGACAAAAAACTGGACAGTTGTTAGTTCTGGGTTTACTCACCATGCATGCAGCCTGTACTGCTTCTGATACGTTCCCTGCATTAGGCTCGCACCAGAAAACATGGCACTCAAAACGCTGATTCCCCGTGTCCATGATGAAGGCAAAAGTATGAATGTCTTTGCCAACTCCCATGAAAGACAAGAATCGAACACGGCACTCCACCAGAATTTCCTCTTCATTCTACAAGAAATGACTACTCAGCAAGTGTTTATGATCTGCTTAAAGGGGCTGACAGTCATGAGCTACAGCTTTCAGAAAGGCCTTTCAACAAAGCAGAATGAGGGGCACCCAGGTAGCACAGCAAGTAAGAGCACCGGCTCCAGTGTTGAGAAGACCTGGAGATCGAATCCCGGGCTCAGACACTTAGCACCCACCCAGAAACACCTGGCCGTGAAACCTTGAGCAAGTTACTTAACCCCAATTGCTTTAAAAAAAAAAAAAACAAAGCAGAATGAAATGAAACCACTGGTATGAAAAACACTGCCAAATTTAACTGGAAAAAAGCCCATTAAAACCCTCCCACAAAAAACCCAGAAGTATAAATTTGTCTAGAATGACCAGGACTGTCATGAATATCGACACATAACTTAAATCAGTCAATTTGCACTTAGCCATTATGTGGGTTATTTAAACAATCTCCCCCTATCTGTCTTTGGGCTATTTGGTAATTTATTGGCAACTCAATACAAAGTAATCAAATTAATACTTAAATATACCAAAGGTGAAAAAATGGAAGCTACTGGATAAAGAGGAATTTTGATATCTAGATTTCATTTGCCTTCTCCCCATTATCAAGTGCAATGGAGAATTGACAGCTATGAATCCACTATTTTAACTGATAATAGCTAGTAATTACTAGCTAATAATAGTAAATACTAGTCAGATACTTAGCTAGTAATACCAAGTTCAATCACCTTTACTGTTACAGAGTATTAACATACAGTGTTAAAATGGAAGCTTCTTAAGGGTAGGGCCTGTTTGATTCTTTGTCTCTGAGAATCTTTAGAAGAGGCATAGTGCTTGGTAGGCAGTTAATAAATGCTTCTTGACCAACTGACTGATTTATCTAATAGTCTGAACACGTCTATCATGTGACTTTAATAGATACAGTCTGATCCCATTTTTATAGCAGGACCGAAAAGGATTAATCCCTCATTCTCACAGCACTTATGGGCTCTACCACTTTAACTGGTATTTTGTTTTTATTTTTGATACTGCATTATATTAGTTATTTCATGGGTCTAACCAAGTCAGTCTTGTTTCTCCAAAAAGCTTACATGGTCACCGAGGGCAGAAATTATGTGATCTACATACTTCTTATGCAGCCCCCAAATCACCTAGAATGGGCAAGGTCAATAAATAAGTAGAATTACTAGGGTCATGCACCTCTCAAAGACCAAAAAGTCCCTCAACAGCAACTTGAGAACCAAAAGGTAGGGCAGCTACCATAACTAATCAAAAGCCGACTTTTGTGGAAACTTCAGAGCAGTTGGACAACTGACAACTAATCTTAAAAAAAAAAAAGTATTACAAGTATTAAAGTATTAAAAGTATTACACAAGTAAATGGATCAAATTTTTAATAGGAAAAATAAATATGAAAGCTTTAAATTGAGCTACATTTCAGCTATTACAGACACGGATACCACAAATGACTAAACTAAAATATAATGTCAGCTTATATTTTTCTTTATTAAAACAGATCTCTAAATAAGAATATTAACAATGGGTTGACTAGGAGTTGGGAAGAATGATGAAATCTTTTTTTTTTTTTTTGGAGGGCAGCAATTGGGGTTAAGTAACTTGCCCAAGGTCACACTGATAGTTTTGTGTGTGTGTGTGTGTGTGTGTGTGTTTGTGAAGTGTCTGAGGCCGGATCCAAACTCAGGTCCTTCTGACTCCGGGACTGGTGTTCTACTTGTTGCACCACCTAGTCGGCCCATTATTTTATTTATTTATTTTTTTGAGTGATGAAATCTCAAGGGTATTTTTCTTCCTGAGGCAGAAGGATCTACTGAGAGAGGTCCTTGAAAGGTGGTTATGCAAGTCATAACAGAAATTAGAATTTCAGGGACCCTAGGAATCCTCCAGAGTTCTTACTGCGCTAGCGGTTGTGGCCTAGTCTGTGCCTGAGGTATTAACACCTTAACTGGTGTCCTTTCTAGAACAAGGATATACATATAAAAGTATTCAAAAGTAGACAAAGAAATGGCTCTGTCAAACAACTTTGTTTTTTTAAATCTAAGTCAACATACAGCCCCAGGAATCTTTACATGTAGCTCACCAATCCATTTCTATTTGAGTTTGACAGCAACTAAGAGATTAACCATCTTTTTTTTTTTTTAATTTCGAGGGGGAAAGGCAAGATAATTGGGGTTAAGCGACTTGCCCAAGGTCACACAGCTAGTAAGTGTAGCAAGTGTCTGAGGTCAAATTTGAACTCAGGTCCTCCTGAGTCCAGGGCCGGCATAAATACTACGCCACCTAGCTTCCCCCTCTGTCAAACAACTTTGAAAGACTCAATAACACAAGTCAATGCAGTGGCCTGATGGTGATCCACACTATTCAGAACAGAAAGGTGGTGTATTCATGATGCAGAATCAGACTATTTTTGACATGCATGGCTGATACAGAAATTTGTTTTATTTGTGTATTTGTTACATGGTTCTTTTCCCCCCTTTTTCCCAATGTGGGGGTGAGAGGGGTGGGTAGGAGGAATAGAAAATAAATTACCATTAGTTGAAAAAATGAAATAAAAAAAAAACAACAAAAATTGACCTCGATTCCCAAAATGTCAGTGATCTTTGAGGAGTTCTGGGAGACAGGAGAGGTGGCTAGCATGGGTTAATGTGTACAGGGCAAATATCAACCCAATTTTCAAAGAGGAGAATAAGGTAGATAATTCAAGTCTTAGAGGCTGGTGAAACTAAACTCATTATACTTCATTAAAATAAAATATTGTTAGTACAGACTAGTAGATATAAGGGAAATACTATAACAATATAATATCTGGATTTCAGCAAGTACATGACAGTTATATTCTTGGGAACAAAGTGGGGAGAGATGGACCCAATGATAATATAATAAGCAACTGACAGTGTACCTGGGGAAGGATGATTCTTGGATTGAGGTGGATCCTGGGAGGTCTCTAGTGTAAACAGGAGATTTGCACTTTGATTGAATTCTGTTCACTTTTTAATTAGTGATTTGGAAGAATCCAAACATGCCATGCTTTTGCCTCAAAGCTAAAGTATAGCAGATTTGTTTGATGACAAAATTTGGATCCATAAGGATCGACAATGTGAAAGGTGAAACAATGTACTCAAACTAATAAAATAATGTAGGAATAAATGTAAAAATCTTACACTTGGATTCGAAAACCCCCTGGCACAAATACAGGATGGAGAAGATACAGCTAGAAAACAGTTCATCTGAAAAAGATCTAATGGTATCAGTAGGTAAATAGCAGAATGCAGCAGCCAAAAAAGCTCATGAGATCCAGGCTGTATTGCTGATGTAGAGGGTGTAGGAGGGCAGTGAGAGACCTGGTATCTTATCTGTAGTCTCATGTCTAATTCTGGTCAAAACATTCTGGCAAGAACACTAGCAAGACAAAGTAGACCCAAAGGCAGGCAGCCTGATGTTAAAGACCTGCGAATCATAGCATATGAGGATTGTCTGAAAGACCTGGGGTTTATTTAGTCTGGAAAAGTGAAGGTTTATGTGGGATATATTAGCTGTCTTCAAGTATTTATAGTCACATAGGACCAAATGGGTAGAAGTTACAAAGAGTTTTCAGCTCAATATAAAGAAAAATTTGCTAATAACTGGAGATATTCACAGATGGAACAGGTTGGCTTAGAAGGTTCTCCATTACTGGAAATCTAGAAATAGAGCCTGTATGATCACTTGTGATGCTAGTAGGCAGGATACCTTCCTTGGGAAAGTGTTACCTAAACTCTAGTTCCATGACCGAGTCTATAAAAAGTAGAAACCAAAGTAATGGTTCTCTGCAAAAACAAACAAAAGCCACAACAAAAACAAAAAACCTTAGATCTGACACATGAAAGAAGTACTTAAATGTGTAACCCAGTCTCAAGGACACAACCAGATACGCAGAATATAACACTTTGTTTTGACATAGGAAAATGTGGTAAAGAAACATTTAGAATTTAGCTGAATTTTGGCAAAAACCAAACCAGTTGCCGAGAATGAATGGCTTCTGTAGCACATACCATTATGTTTGACTATAATGCATTATACCTCAATGCATTCATGATCCTATAAATCATGAGTTTATGATTGGTAGTTATCTCCTCTACTGATGCAGATAACAGCTGATTCACACCTTCCCATTTTATGCCACCACTGTCCATGTGCTACCTCATATCCTCAACAGAATATCTACCCAGTATGCTACAGGCCTTTCTCACTGCAATATTTAAGCTACTAATCTTTTATCTCTCACTCACATGACCAGTCTACCTCCTTTTCCAATCAATACATGTATTCAAAGAAGAAAGTTAAAAATTATCTTTGCTTTAAACACTGTTGAATCTCAAATATTGCTGTAAGCCAGAAATATTGAGCACATGTATTAATTCTTCCTTACCTTTTCACTGATGACAGTCACAGTGGCATCAGCAACATTCATGGTAACTGGCAGCCAATCTTCTTTGTTTGATGAACTCATAAGACTTTCTATGGCACTATTCAGGGTATCCATACCTATGGAGGAAAACAGCAAAAGGGAATAGGAAACTATAAAAAGCTTCATGACTGTCAACCACACTGTAGAGGAATACTCAGGCAAGTTCACTGATTGAAGAAACCAGGCCAATCATATGTCTCAAGCCATCTGGGAGGGAAAGCTAAGCAAAGCTGTTTCTCAACAATTTTCTCTAAGGCTATGATGGCTGCTTCCTTGAGAGGTATTGCCTACTCTTACCTGATCTCTACCATGAATAAAAAAGCAGAGCTGGTTTCTGCTACCAAGAGGGCATATAAATTCCCTCCAGGATTCTGAAATAGGAAACAACGTAACTATAGCAATCAAAGTAAAATGTAATTACTGTTATCTAGTCTTCCCCAATTCATTTGGCTCCAAATATATAAACAAAAGAAGTCTTGCAAATAACCTCAGCTTATTATTGGGACCTAAGGTCTCAGGGATACCGCATTAACAAGGGACACAGGAAAAATATGTATTGATTGGGGTTTTTCACCTTCATTCCTTCATTTAACTTTACTCTTTCAGATCAAATGTAAAAGGTAACTCATTTTATAGAGGGATGACCTGTTACTCCTCATTGGTTACCTACAGCACCACACAGACCATTTAACATATCATCTTGGTTTTATCTAAACGCAGTCTCATTAATAAATTAGCACATCGTCTTGTAATGCAGGCATCATGTACTGAATCATTTCTTTCCTTTTACATGAAGAAACTAAGAACAAGGGGAAAAAAGGGATTTATTCCAAGAATAGACAAAGCTCAGGAAATGTGCTTTGTGGTTATTTCACCTAATTCCATAAACACAGTTAAGCAAAAAAAATTTCAGTATCGATCACTTCCAAAAATGTGTTTCTTGTTCTGCATATTAGTGTATCACCTCTCTATCATGAGGTGGGCAGAGTTCTTTATCAGTCCTCTGGAATTGTAGCTGATCATTTAGTTGATGAGAGGTCTTATTTTTAAAGGACTGTTCTTCCTCTCTTAGGTCAAATGATTTCTGGGACTTTTTCTAATAAAAAGAAACAATTCTTATAGAACAGTAAGAGTAGGAGTAGGTAGCTTCCTAGTTCAATCTGTCCCTGAACCAGGAATCTCCTTTACAATATGCCCAACTAATGATCATCCAGTCTTTCCCTGAACATCTGTAGCAAGGGGAAAATCATTCCCAGGAAAGGTAGTTCATTCCACTTTGGGGTAACTCTAATGGTTAGGAAGTTTTTCCTGACATCAAGTATAAGTTTGCCCCTCTCTAGTTTCTATCAATTGCTCTCACAGACACAAGTTTAAGTTCATTTCCCCATTTCAACCCTTCAGATACTTGAAGGCATGCCTTCCTTTCCCCACCCATGTTATCTATTTTCCCATCTAAACACCTCAAGTTTTTTCAACTAGTTCTTTTCTGGTATCATGTCAAGGCCCTACTGGTCACTTTCCTCTGAACATATTCCAATGTTGTCCTTAAAACAACAGCATCTAGAAGAAAACACAACATTCTGGATGTGGTTTGACCAAGCCAGAGGGTGGGGAAAGTATCCGACTCCCAGACATGTCATCACAGACCAAGGGGAGCAGCTCTCCTATGCTTTGTCCATTTCAGAAATGACAAGGTTTTCAGATAATCTGTGATCTAGCTAGTGAAGGTTCAGGCTATGGGAAGAAGAGGTAAAAAGAAAGAGAAACGGGTGGCGGATGAGATTTTGCTATGGACAAAAGCGATAGTGGAATGAGATGGAAGAATTGGAAGAAAAGAGCAGAGAACAAGAGAAACTGCTAACCCTCTCCTAAAAGAGGATCGCCATTGCAGCAATGGTGCGCCCCCTCCGCCAACCACCACTCCCAAGAACTCCCATAAACATCCACAAGAGGAAGAGATGGCAGTACATACCTACTGGCTTATCTACAGGTAACATGCCCAAGTACTGTACATGGAACTTCTGTACCAGCTCCGTCTTTGGTGTTGGGAAGTCCACTACACGGAACAAAAAATAATGGCTCTTTATCAACACTTACAGACTCGTGTGTTAAAATTTCAGTAATTTTTTTTTAAAGCCCTCACACATTCATGTGAAAAGAATTGCCAAAAGAACCTCCCCCCCACCCCGACTGTTTCCTATTTGCTTGCTTCCTAAGAGCAGAGATTATAACTCTTATATGACCACTTCATCTCTCCTATCTGTGTTTGGAGCACAGTGTGTCATAGCCTTTTAAATTGGCCTTCCCAGCTGGGGCAGCATTCAAAGCTGCTTATTTTACTCTACACTGTTCAAAGTGCTATTGTCTGCTGGCTTGCTGTCTAGGTTATATTTGGGCCTGAAGGCTATTTAATCATGAAGAGCAGAATCTTAGATGTGAAATAACTATCTACACATACAAAAATTTATCAACTCACAACTTCTTTCCCTCTTTATGCCGGATGCCTTCCCTGAAATAATACATGATTCATAAGGCAAGAAAATCAACATTCTTTACTACTAGTAAAGCAAAAAATCATTCCTAGCCTGATCCCACTGACAAAGAGAACTTAAACCATGTACCCATGAAGCACGTAGATTTTGAGTGCCCCATAGTAGACATTCAATAAATGTTTGCTGACTTGAATTAAATTGAACATAATTTTAGAGGGGAAATGAAATAGTATGAAGAAACATCAGATTTGTAGCTGCAGGCTTAGGCATATGGTGGTATCAGTAAAATCAACAAGTATTTAACAACTATATGCTAGGTACCGGATACAATTCACAAGCAAACAGTCCCTGCCCTCAGAGGAGCTTACATTCTAACAAAGAAGACAAAAATATGCACATACATGGTTACAGGAAAGACACACACATATAGCAAATACAAACTTGGCTGGGGAAGGTACCAGAAGCTGGGGAGAATCAGAAAAGGCCTCATGCAGAAAGAGGAAGGAACTGAACGCTAAAATTTTAAAATAAGGACTAAAAAGAAAAGGGGGGGAGGAGTGATGGGTAGGGAGGCCAACCTTCTTAGAGGTCCAGAAACAGGAGATAAAGTGTTCTATGTGAGGAACAGAAAGGATGGTTTGACTGGACAATACATTATTTAGAGGGGAGTGATGAAGTAAGGCCAGAAAGGTAGGATGGGGTGAGGCTATAAAAAGCTTTTGAATGCCAGAGTCTGTATTTGGTCCTAGAAGTAATAAGGAGGCATGGGACTTGGTTGTTCAGTTGTTTCAGTTATGTCCAATTCTTCATGACTCTATTTGGGATTTTCTTGGCAAAGTTATTGGAGAGGTTTGCCATTTCCTTCTCCAGATCATTTTACAGATGAGGAAACTGAGGCAAACTGGGTTAAGTGACTTGCCCAAGATTTCAAAGCTAGTGTCTGAGGCTGGATTTGGACTCAGGTCTTCCAGACTCCAGGCCTGGCACTCTATCCCCTGCACCATCTAGGTGCCCCCCAGTGGACTTTGCTGAACAGGAAAGTGACATGATCAGACCTGTGCTTTAGGAAAATGACTTAGGTGGCTGGATAGAAGATGGATGAGAGAAAGAAGGGACTTGAGGCAGGGAAATAAATCAGGAGGTTGTTGAAATAGTCCAGGTGAGATGTGATAGAGCCTGAACTATGGTGGTGATTTTGTGAATGGAGGGAAGATGGCATATATGAGAGATATTATGGAGGAGGAAATGACAACACTTTGCAATTGGCTGGAAATTTGGGGTAAATGAGAATGACACCAAGACTGTAAACCTGAACAACAGGAAGGGTGGCAGTTCCTCCAGTAGAAATAGGGAAGTTGGGGGCGGTTAGGTGGCGCAGAGAGTAAAGCGATGGCCCTGGAGTCAGGAGGACCTGAGTTCGGTTCCGACCTTAGACACCCACACAAAAATACTAGCTGTGTAACCTTGGGCAAGTTACTTAACTCCAAATGCCCTCCAAAAGGCAAAAAAAAAAAAAAAAGAAAAAGGGAAGTTCAGGAGAAGGGTGGATTTTAGGGGAAAGAGGATGAGTTTGGTTTTAGACACGCTGAGTTGGAGATGCCTGTGGAATATCCAATTTTGTATGTTCTAGCAAACGATTTTTTAGCTGCTCTAAGAAAATAAATGGTTAGAAGAGGACATTTCATCTGTTCACTTTTCTCCTGGGGGAAGGAGAGGATTGTTAATGAGAATAGGAACCCAGGCTTGCTGACCTACCTTGCAAAGGAACGTCAAGATTCCCATTAGTTCTTTCCTGTAATGAGCTGCAGGCTACAGCTTTGGCATTCTTTCGTTCAGCCATAATCTGGAGACAAGAGCAAAAATATAGCATTGTTTCCATTACATGCTTCACATGTGCTTACACATCAGCCAGGCCATCCCATAAGTGTGTTCCATTTCACTTCTAATTTACTCTCTGCTGCTTATTTTTTTAAAATATTTTTTCTACTGCTTATTTTAGATTCCAACTTGGCTATATATTTTGATGGAGATTTGTATTCATCCATAGGGAAATAGGCAAATGATTATTTTCCATGGATAATAGTCTCCTAATTCTTTCAAAGCAGTATCTATCTCCTCAGCCTGACTTCAAAGGACCTGTAATATGAGCAGTGGCCTGAACCAATATATCTGTTATGGGTGGGTTGGTCAGCAAACTCAGGTTAATGCCATCTGGGGCTACAAAACATTTGTCTTCATGAATGTCATTATTAATTTCTGGGTTACTAGGAGTCCTTTGTATATCATAAAAGACTGATGTTCACACTGATTAATTTTGTCAGGCTACTTCATTCATTGATGATCTCCAAACAAAATACCTTTTCTTTCCTGAGAGTTATCAATGTTTCTTCCCTTTATATCCTAATTCAATTGAATAAGAATTTATTAAGTGCTTATTACATACAAGACAATGCAATAGGTTCTAGAGGTACAAAGAAAGAAGAAAAACCTGTCCCTGGCCTCAAGCAGCTTACATTCTATTTAGAGAAGAGAGAAGATAACATGTCAACAAATTAAGTATACACATGTAAATTTTGTGTATTAATAGTTAAAAGTTTAACAGCTCAGGAAAGACTTCTTGAAGGATATGGCACATAAGATAAGTACTGAAGGAAGCTGGAGATTTTGACTCTTGTCACTCCCCTATCTACGGTTTGAGCCAAATTATTTGTAGCTGAATACAAATAAAGTCCCAAAGAACATCATTGTAGGCTTTCAGTGTCTTGTCAAGTTGCTCTGAAAGGTGCCTCCCCATTGATCCTTACCAACCCCTGCCTTGTGGTTGAAGGTTAGAGGATGAGTGAATTTCTTCCCAGGCCTGCAGCACAGACAGATGCTAGCATTCCCAGAACATCTCATCCTTTCAGCTCCAACTCTCATCATCTCCCACTCTCATATCTAATTTTTGAGATTTGCTTCAGAAGATAAAACATGTTGGCCCTAGGAGGCAGGAGGAATGGAGACTGAGAGAGGAAGAAGCGAGATTGCAGTCTAGCTTCCATTGACACTAATTGCTTGTACCCTTTTTCAAAGGCATTATCTATAGTTTATCAGCTGTTGTTTGGACAGGATCCAGGAGATGGGCTGAACTGGAATGGGCATGGTACTTGTGGGGAAAAACACAGGCTCTGGGAGATGTGATGCTTTTGGGGAGGAGGATCTAGCTCTGCCAGGTACAGAATCATAGTAAGGGAACTTAGAAGTCGTTTGCCCATCTTCCCTTCCAGGTAAGTGACCCTAAGCCTCAGTATATAATAATTAAGGAGGTGGACAGTCAGGCAAGACTGTTGAAAGCCAGTTTTGTTTTGAAAAATACAGACTATCCTGTCACTTTTACTGAAGGACAGGCTTTGTGTGATATGTGCATTGTTGGGCTTCAGGCTCTTGCCACAGATACTCCTTTACTCTGCAGGCATTTGCAGACACCTGAGAAGTTAACCACTTGCCGTCAGCAATGAAAAAGAGATTCTCTTTCCAGTCTTTTCCAAAGCATGGGAATATCTCAAAGTCAGAATGCATATGGTGCTTCCTTGCCAAGTACCACATTTATTAAGCTGAAATGGGCTATTTTCATGGATACTGGTTATTCTAATTAATTAGCTTAAGTTCCATGTACCTTCCTTACTGCTTCCATTGCTCTAGGTGTCTGGAAACACTTAGTTCAGGTGGTTAGAGCATTAATAATGAGATCAAGGGCACTCTGTTCCATAACCCTCTCCCCAGCTGGGCATTTTGGGAATAGCTACCATTGTTCAAAAAGGAGCATGAACTGAGAGGGTGAGAATAATTCATGTCATCAAAGTACATGCAATGCTAATGGCCACCTTTATGCAGCCATATAGAGAACCTTGCTAAAATGTTGACCAACAGGGCCAGTTTGACACCTGGGGTACCAAGTCATTGCCTATAAGCAATGATCTGAGCAAAGAATCTTTGGATCAAAATTATCTTCCCAATCTGTGCCTAAAATGCCCATCTTTTAGGTTTTCTCTAGACCTAGTATAAACTAATGGTAACTAACCTTAGAGATCATTCAGTACAAGATGGGGGAGACTTGGCATGAAATGTGAGAAAGACCTAAGGGTTATAGTTGGCCATGAGCAGAATATAAGCCACTGGTGTGATACAGCCACTAAAAAGAGAATGCAGTCAGGCTAATAAGGCGCCCACCTCTATTTTCTGCTATCCTTGGCACTGCCCAGACTGGGTGTGGGGCATGTGCTCAGTTCTGGGCATCACATTTTAAGAGGGATACATTGACAGGCTGGAGTATATCTAGGGATAGAGGAACAGATTGTGAAGAGACTTGAAACCAGATCACACTCGAGTGAGGATGAAGGTTTAATTTGGAGAGGAAAAGACACGACATCTCTTCTCACATGTCAAAAGGGTGAGCACATCACTAGATAGTCGACTTCTCCACTCTGACACTCCAGAGCTATGGGTGAAAGCTACAGGGAGTAGATTTCTGCTTAGTTGCCATAAAGGGAAGCATAATGATCAGAGACACACGTCAATGGTACTGGCTAGTTTGCAGAACTGGGAATTCTTTGTCACCGGAAGTTCTCAAAGAAAGGAAAGAGGGAAATTGTCAAGGGCATTTCTGTGGATAGGAAAGGGAACTAGATGAGCCCTGGTCAGCTTGTGGGGTTCCGGGGGCATGTCTATGGAAGGGGCTGGGCCAGGATGCCTCTCAGGGATGTGGGCTGCCCAGACCGAGGTTTACCTGATGGGCCGCCTCTGGCCACTTCGTCTCCTTTTGCCCTTTCAATTCTACCTCTGTAGCCTGGCCCAAGTGCTGAAGGGAAGCACCTGTATGCTATCTTCCCCTAGTAGAGTGCAGGCTCCTTGAGAGCAAAACAATCTTTAATTTCATCTTTGTTCCAATGACGCTTGAAGCCTTGCACACCTTATACACTTCCTAGATTGTGATGTCATGACTCAAGTGATACAAACTTACCTTAGAACAGATTTCGTGAAGACTTGTGGCAATGGCCTTTGCTGGCGTGTCACATCGAAATACGTGACATTTCAAAATTCTTGTGTCTTTATCTCTCGCTACATAAGCAAAATCTCTGTGCAAAGAAAATTTATCGACAGATTAGAACGTAATTCTTTACCAATGATGCCAATTTTAAGAGTTAATGGAGCAAGCGCCCAGCATGTTTGAGTCATTAGTGAACAGAATGTATGTCTTGGTTAGAAAAAAAGCATTTTTTAACGGGCTCCTTGAAGCAGAGGGACAGCCTGAGGAATCACATTACAAGGAGATTTAGGAATCAAATCATGGCACCTTCCTGCCCGTCAAAGCCGCTGAACTTACAACCACTAACAACTGTGAACGAATGAAGACTGAAATTGAAAATAACCCTCTACTTAATGTAGGCACAGATAGGATCATTAAATGGAAGAAAGAGACTGGTAAATGAATTTGCATGGATGATGAGACAGACAAGCCACAGCAGTTAGGCCATAAAACTAAGAACCAAGGGAGAAGAGAGAGTCACTCTAGGATGCGGACCAGAAATCACAGCCCATAGAGGGACACAGGACAAACGCCACAGGCAGAAAATCTCCCAAAGAACTCCAGCTTGACAAACACTCCTCTTGTTGAAAGATCTCCCAGCCAATGAGGCTTGGCTCAGATGCCCTGATGAGCATGAGGCTGAAGCTTGGTTTTAGCATCTGCCTTACTGATTAAAGCAATGCCAACCAAGCCGCTTCTGTAGGGGAAGAGAATCCTGCAATTTGATTTCTCCTACCCAGTCATCAGTTAAAAGATCAAAATTTATTGCTATCTTTTACGGAAGCTAAAAGCTGAGATATACACATTTGCTAACCTGATTCCTGACTGATTCCTCTGAATACAGCCTTATACCAGGAGACCTACCACAGGCACAATCAGAAGAAAACTTAATTCTATTAAAAAGAAAATAACCTGGTGGCCCTTTTGTGATCTGTAATTAAAAATGGCCATGTGATGATGGCTATAATAAAAAAAAAAGGGCTATCTGAGGTTCTAAGGTTTGCTGCTGCTGTTAAGTTGGCAATATGGACCTATTGTCCATGTGGGAACCAGACAGAAACCTCACTGGGAAAATGGTGCATGTGTAGGACAGCAGATTGCACGCAGCATGATCGAGGGGTCAGGGGCTGGGGGGGGGGGGGGGGGGGGGGGGGGCCGCGCACTTTGTAATCTTTGAATAAGCAAGGGCAAACCTTCTGTCACTTTTCCAGGTTTTTCACAGGACTAGGTCAACCTCTTTTAAATGTGAACGTCAACCAGTTGTCCCTATTCCAGTATGGTAAGACTAGCTTCAAAGAGAATCTCAAGTTATTTGTAAGCTGCTCTGAAGTCCTTCTCTTTGCCCTAGCAAATTCAGTTCTTATTTTCCCACAAAGATTCCATTACTATTTGGCCTTCCTGAATGTAAGTCCTTCCAATGGTTTCCTATATAATAATGATGATAGTAGTAGCTAGTATTTATATAGTTCCCACAGTGTGCCAGGTACTGTGCTAAGCACATTCCAAATATTATCTCATTTGTTCTTCACAACAACCCTGGGAAGTAGGTGCTATTACTATCCCCATTTTATAGTGGAAGGAAGTGAGGCAAAAAGTGGTCAAGTGACTTGCTCAGGGTCACACAGCTAGTAAATGTCTAATGCCAGATAGGAACTCTGATCCTCCTGAATCCAGCTATGCTTTTGTGCCCTTCATAATCTGCTCCGTCTCCACCCTTGTTTCTCAAAGACAAACTGGGTTGTTCAGTGTACCAGGAAGAAGTCATCCCTCTCTGCTCATCCTGCCCATTCATTCTTTTAAGCCACGACAATTCCAACCCTCAATCACTTCCCTCACCTACAAACTTCTATAATGTTGAACCATGTTTACAGCACAGTTTGATACCTGTATCTCGTTTTGCACTGTTTGCTCTGGGAGACAATGATGGTTGGGGAAATAATTTCAGACTGAGAATCTGTGTGACCTTGGATGAATAATGAAATTTCTTTGGATTTCAATTTCTTATCTGTAAGATGAAGAGGCTAACACAGACTAGATCTAGGATCTATGACTTCACAACAGGTCCCCTCTTGTTCTAAAATCACAAAATTCTCCCACTAAATTGTAAATTCTTTGAGGGTGGGGACCATCTTTTGTATGTCCATCTCCCCAGAGTATTTAATACTGGCCTCAGCACATGGTAGATCCTTAATAAATACTTGTTGTTGGTTATTGATTGGCAGCACTCCAGCACTGGTAGCTTCCCCACTCCTTTGTCATGACCAAACAGCCGCACTCCTCACTCCTACTGCCTTCCTCTGGCCTAGACTCCTAAGATAATGAACATACAGTGAATTATAGAAACTACAGAACACTGAAGTGTGTGTGTACGTGTGTGTGTGTAGGGGGCAGGAGGCAGGCACCTCACAAATTATCTGGTCTAAGAACTTTGTTTTACATATTAGGAGACCAAGGCCCAGGAATGTTATATGAATTGTCCAAGGTGTTATAGCCAGTTAGTGGCAGAACCAAAATGCAAACCCAGGTCTTTTACTACCAACTGAAGGATTCTTCTACTATATTAGAGGTTCTTTTTTTTTATTTTTAATTTTTTGGTCTGTATTAGATATTCTTAACCTGGGATCTGTGAACTTGGTTTTTTAAGAAAATGTTTTGGCGACTGCATTTTGACGACTGCATTTGACGACTTGGTTCCCTTTGTAATCTTAGGTACTTAATTTTATGCACTCTGAGAAAGGGTCCATAGGCTTTACCAAACAGCCAAAGGGATCTGTTGGGACCAAAAAGGTTAAAGAACCCTGTACTATCCCAGGTGGCTTCAACATTTCCTCTGTACTGGAGGGTAAGGCCACCAGAAGAACAGATGTCATGACCTTCACACTGATGATAGGTTGCATAGTATAAGGAAAGTAAAGGTAAAGTTCTTGGTTTTTCTTGTTCACTGGTACTCAGCACTACATCCTTATAATACCGAGGACTTACTACTTTGCCCTCCACTTATCTAGAGTATATGAAAATATGACCAGGACTGGGTAAGACTTTACAAATGTATTTTTTAATGGTTTAATAAAATTGTCTATAAACAATATCTGGGGGGGTGGGAGAGGCATGTTTTACTTGCTAATTGAATAAACTATTTTTAAGAACTTAGAAATTTAAATATTCATAGCTCAACTCTTCAGCCACAATGAGTGAGAGCACTGAGAAGTTAAATGATTTGTGAATGATCATGAGGCTGATATGTGCAGAGCCAGGCCCTCTGAATTCCATTAGCCCAACCTTCTATGACATGCTATCTCCTTGTGTTAATTATACTTATGGTGCTAGCAGCAATCTTTCACTAGCAGGCCTGGGCTGGGAGAGATTACACTTGAAAATATTGTTATCTTCTAGTGATTTAACAAGTATTTACTGGACAACTATAAAACTAGCACAGGCAAAATACTGTGTTAGGTGGGAGTTCGAAGATGATCCTGTCCCTGAGTTACGTCTCCTCTTGATGCTGACTGACATTCACTCTACAGAAGGCTATCTGATTTCTAACAAAACTCGACTGCTTCATGTATGGAGAAACAGAAAAGATGCAAAATTTCCATTACATTTTCCTCACTATCACTATTGGCAAGCTTACAAATGCAATAATAGTAAAGTTACACAACTGAGGACAAAATTTCTGGGAACAGTATCTGTTCAATAAGCAATAGATTAAACCTCTCATGGCTTAACTTTATGCCCCTCATTTTTACATATGGCATCTCTTTGGAGTAATTTCTTTTATTGATCTTAATTTTTCTCTTCCTCAGGGAAACATGATTAATGTTTAAAGTATAACCATCTGGAACTTGCCCCTTCCAAATAAGAAAATTCAGCAGTCACATGCTTCATTCTGGGAGAGTTTGACAAAATTTAGTCTCCATTTTCTATTTTTCCTCCCAGGTGAAAGGAAAATACACTTGGAAGGCTAAAACTGATCTATCGGCTTTAAAATAATGAGGGAGTCTATGTATCTCAGGGTTTTAACTCCTTCCCACAAGAAAACTGGTTTTCTCTTTCTCTGTCACCTTGAACATTAAAACATTTGCATACATCTATTAATTTCACCTGGACAGAAAACTGAGCTACTACCTAACACAGTTGCAAACCCAGAATATGTGAATTTGCAAAAAGATAGACAGGTCACAAGTGTGAATTTCCAAAATTTAGACTAGTTTGACTGGCTTCCTCTGAGAGTGTGAAAACATATGGCTGATCCCAACCAATTATTATTCAGAACAGAATCCAAAAAACTCTCAACTGAATTTCTTAAAATAAGGCTGGATTTTTACCATTTACCTTTGTATGAAATTGTTCTTTGGCTCTAGATTTGTGTTCTTTATCATTAAACAGCAAGAATTATTAGTAATAGATTGTAAACTAGAGGGGCAGGTTTAAATTTGTTAAATATTTTGATTAAATCAGTATTATATTATTAAGAGATTTCAGAGAAGCATTTAAGAGGAATTTGTTATTTTCTTTAAAGTGTCTTACATTTTAGGAAGGATTAAAAACAAATAGCTAAAACTGATTTCTCTTAAATTCATCCCCCTGCCCAATGGTCACTCAATAATGCAGAATAAACAGGAAACCCCCCCCCTTTTTTTTTAAAGCATGCATAGTGAACCAAAATAAATTCCTACATTGGCCATATTTAATAAATGTATGTCCTATTCTTTTTATTGAGACCATCACCTCTTTTATCATCTATCCTTTGGATTATAGTCATTGTGTTCAATTAGATTTTTAAAAACTATTCATTTTTACATCATTGTCGTGATTGTGTAAAGTTTTCTCCTGGACCTGCTTACTTCACTGCACATTAGTTCATGAAAATCACCCCAGGTTTCTCTGAAACAGCCCTCACCGAACCTCACCCCCCCTTTTTATCATTTCTTACTGCACAAATGTATTCCATTACATTCATATACTACATTTTATCTAGCCATTTCCCCAATGAATGGGTTCTCACTTTAGTTTCTAGTTCTTTGCCACCCCAAAAAGAGCTACTGTAAATGTTTTTGTACAAATGGGGTCTTTTTCTTCTTCTTTGATCTCTTTGGGGAATAGGTCTGATAGTGGTATTGCTGGGCAAAAAAATCCTCAGAAATTAGTAACTTGGCATGATTCCAAATTGCTTTCCAGAATGACTGGACCAATTCACAGCTCTATCAACAGTGGATTAATGTACTGAGGACCACTTTTCACCTTTACTCCAAGAGACTTACTCCATGACTAGACCAACAGTTATGTTACAAAATGTGATGAGGCCTCTATGGCTTCCTTCTCTAGGTCTCCATGTTACAGACTCTCATCCATTTGTTTCCTAAAATCAATGAAAAGTTAATGTATTTTCTTCATAAACAACAGAAGGGGCTCTGATCACTGGAATTTTCTATTTCTATTCATTAAACCACATCTATAGTTGATTTTGTTCATTTGCCTAAACTATTATTTGTCCCTCCTTATCTTCGTGCTTTTGTGTTCTATTCTCACAGCTTTCTTAACAGTTCTTCTCTCGAAGGAGGTCTTTTTTGTTCTCTTTTGTGGAAATCAGTACTGGCCAAAGTACAGATGAAATCTTTCCATGCAAACTTATAACCAAGGGTCTTCAGTCTCACAGCCCTCTTACCTATTGGACTCCCAAAATGGGAATTTTGACTCCAGCTAAAAATGGTCATAACAGAACTGTCTGCCCACAGTGCCTGGCAATATTTGTTGCTCATTCATTTCAGTCATGTTCAATTCTTTGTGACCTCATTTGGGTTGGGTCTTTTGGGGCAAAGATACTGGAATGGTTTATTATTTCCTTCTCCAGTCTGGCAAAAGCAGGCACTTATTAAATACTTACTGATTAAAGTAATAAATTTTGGTCATTATACATACCTTTCCCCAACTAGTCTGTTACTCAGTACAACAAGCCATCACATCTTTATTGCAAATGAGATAATAATTGTGAATACATTTAGCATAAAGCCTGGCACATAGTAGGCATTAAATAAATGCTTATTCCTTTCCCCTTCTCTTCCTAATAATACAAACCTAAGCTTATACCAAATCTTGGTCCTGTTCCTTCTAATTTATTGAAATTAGCATGTCTCTTTCATAATGTATGTTTTCTCAAGGTGTTACTTTGAAAACAATGAATAGCACCCTGAAATTTTGTATGCACATTACAGCTAAAGGGGGTCTTTTATGTATTGGTTCTCTGTGTAATGCCCGAGTTTCAAGATCAGAAACCTTTTCAAAGAACACTGGAACTTATATGGGTGTGTAATATAAACAAACTTTAATTTATGGATTTCTGTGGTATATTTCCATAATTATGAACCATTTGAACTGTTAAAGATCTTAGAGATCATCTAATCCAATGCAATAATCTAGTCCAATAATATAATCCAACTTAATTTTACATAAAAGGAACTTAAGACTTTAGAAAAGTTGTCATGTGCATAGGAAATGAGCAAATAAACTCTATTTGCTCCAAAGTTCCAATCCAGCATTCTTTCTACTATACGTTGCCTCTGAAAGAATAGGAACATTTTAGAGGGTGTTATTTCTAACCCTTGATCAACTTCTAGCTTTTAAAATCACTTTAGTAATTCTACATCTTACTTTTCTTCCCTAAACAGACTGCTATAAGAATAAAACTTTCCTTGGGTATCTTCCTTGCCCATCACAATCTTCTGCCCACAGATGGCTCTGCTGTCCATGGTGCTGTTGCCCAAAGCCAGGTTTCCCCAAAAGCAGGGTGGAAAGTGATCATTTCTCTAAACAAAGCCCAGCCATATAAAGATGACTTAATAGGGCGTTGAATTCTTCAGGTGTTTTGGAAGCAATTAACTCCTCTACCTCAACTGGTGAAGTTAAAGCCAGCACATGACTCAATTCCTGCACGTTTTCTCCCTGTTATTGCTGCAATTGTTTTCCACAGAAAGTAGGGAACAAGATGGGGAATTAGGAAGACTCTGTAGTTCACTAAGATTGGAAGAAGTATTTTATTATAGCAAAAAAATCACATTTTATTTATTTATATATTCTTTTGCTTTTTGGAGAGGGGAAGGTAGGGCAATTAGGGTTAAGTGACTTGCCCAAGGTCACACGGCTAGTTTTTTGTTAAGTGTCTGAGGCCGGATTTGAACTCAGGTCCTCCTCACTCCAGGGCTGGTGCTCTATTCACTGTGCCACCTAGCTGCCCCCCCCTTCTCCCTATATTACATTTTAAAAGCTCAAATTCAGGGAACTTGTCTCCATCCCCTATGGTCCTTATCCTTCCTACAACCTTGGCTGAGGTCTGTTGTTTGCTCAAAGGGAGCATTAATCAATAGGGAGCAATTTAAAAAGCAATAGAGTGCATAATCTCTGCCTTATGTAATTCACACCACAGATGAGGAAAAGAGAAGTTATATAACTTTAAAAAATACCTTCAACAGATAAATGCACATGTAAGTATAGATAAGGGTAGTAGTAATAAGTATGGGGGGGGGGTGGTACAGTACATCTAGCAAGAAAACATTCAGCAATGGGTAGGAATGAGGTAAGAAAGTTTCCCTAGAGGAAGCGATCTTGAAGATTACTCCCTCTATTGTCCCCATTCTCTCTCCTATCTTCAACTTCTCCCTTTCTAGCTGCTTTCTTACTGCCTGTAAACATGCCCATGTTTTCCTCATCCTCAAAAATCCCCTACTTGACCCATCCAACCCCATTAGCTACTGTCCATGTCTCATCTCTTTTGTGGTTTATCTCCTTGAGAAGGCCATCTACAATCAGTGCTTTCACTTGCTTTCCTCTCACCTCTTCTTAGACTTTTTTCTCTACAATTTGACTTTTGAGCTTATCATTCAACTAATAAAACTGCTCTCTCCAAAGTTGCCAATAATCTAATTGAAAAATCTAGTGAACTTTTCTTAATTCTCATCTTTCTTGACCTCTCCGTGGCCTCTGACACTCAATTTCTATGACATTACTCTCTATCTTGGTTCTCCCTTTACTTGTAAGATTGCTTCTGCTCACTGGTTTTCTTTGCTGGATTTTTATCTAGGTCAAACCCACTGAAGGTGGGTATCCCTCTGGGCTGTTCTAGACTCTCCTTTTATCTTATTTTGCTTAGTGGTCTCATCAGTTCCTATGAATTCAATCATCATCTCTATGCTTAGATCTACTTATCTAGCCCCAACCTCTCTTCTTTTTTTTTTAATTAAAAAAATTTTTTTAAAAGCAGTCGGGGTTGAGTAACTTGCTCAAGGTTACACAGCCAGTTATTTTTGTGTGGGTGTTAAGTATCTGAGCCCGGAACTGATCCCAGGTCTCCCGACTCTGGGGCCGGTGCTCTTACTGCGCCACCTGGCCGCCCCCACAACCTCTCTTCTAAAAGTTTAGTTTCACATCTCCAACTGCCCCCTTGGACAGGTCAGACTTGATGTCACATGAGACACCTGAAAGTCAAGATGTCCCAAACTGAACTCATTGTCTTTCCTCCCAAGCCTTCTCCTCTTCTGAACTTCCCTAGTGCTGTCAAGGGCACCACCATCCTCCTAATCACCCAGGTCTGAAACCTTGGTGCCATTCTCCACCCGTTACTTTCTCTCACTCCCATGTCCAATACATTATTAAATTGTCTTGATTTTTTCTTGCCTAACATCTTTTGTAATTCTAACATGCCTAACATTAGTATTCAGCTTTTAAATCACACAAAACAGAGGAAATGAGCAGTAAGTGGTTATGTACAAAGAGGAATGGAAAGAAGAAAGGAAACAAGCATTTATTAAATGCCAACTATGTGCCAGGCACTGTGCTTTACACATCTAATTTAATCTTCATAACAAACTCAGGAAGTAGATGTCATTATAATATCCCCATTTTAAATAAGGAAACTGAGGCAGACAGATATTAAGTGACTTGCTTAGGGTCACAAAGCTAGTGAGTGGGGCATGATTGGAATGCATTTCCTTACCCTGGGTCCAGCACCCTATTCACTGTGTCACTTAGCAATAGAAAGGAAGCCAGTAGCTAACAAATGGACTATCCTCTTTCTAGAAAGTGGTAGGGTAGAAGCCTAAGAGCAGCCACCTTTTTTGGTTTTTTGCACTTTTATCCTTCACCCACAGCACAGTGTCCACAACATAGCAGGCTTTCAGAAAAAGTTTGTAGAGTGACTGAAAACTAGGACATTTAAAAATACTCAGAGTTTGTTTTATCATAGTTAAGTTCAACTTGGATATGGGAGGTGACCACTTTAGAACTGTAAACCATGTGCTGCTGTGGCAATTTTACTCATAGTTCATCCCACAGTGTGACCTAAAGAGGGACTAGCAGCAAAAGGCTTGGTTGGGCCCGAGTCTTTCATATAATTGTAATTCATAACTGGACCTGATTAGCCTGAAGACTACAGGGCCTCCTAAGGCACTGTTGAGGAGCCAGGATAGATTTAGCCAAACAGGAAGACATAGGAATACAATGTGATTGCTGCATTTCTGATCTTTGTGTCCCACAACTCCACCATCACTTAACAAAATGCAAGCCAAGTCTGTAAGGGAGAAGGGGAAGAACCCCTAATTAAGGCAAATGTAATGATCTCTCTGAAATAGGAAGAAAAATGCAGCTAATTTCTTAGCACAGAAACTAGGGACTCTCTGCCAAAGCTAGGTAGTAATGGGCCCATGTGGTTATGTGCTTATGAGAAATGAACACGCACTTCAGAGAGCAACTCTGCTTTGTGCCATGAATGTAATGAATGCAACCGGAGTCCGCAATTTCCACCCCGCCCCTACCACTGTACTGCTTGCTTCTCCTCCTCTTTGTAAATTTCCCCCCACAGCAGAGGTGGAGATTTATTCTCCATCATTTGGTTCCCACCTTCACCAAACACATAGGACTTTCTTTGTTTTCTTCTTGTCTTTGAAAATCTTATCCCACAGAAGGCATGCCAAATCTACCCTTCAACAGTTCTCAAAGTTCAGTTTTCTGTTCTATGCTCTCACAATTGTGTTTTCTTGTCTGCAAGCCCAGGAAAGGGACCATAGCCTTAGAGGGTAAGAGGGGGCCCTGTGAGGTGACCTTGGTAAATATACATTATGCTAAGTAAGTCCCCCTCAAAGCATTTTCAATGTAGGAAATATGTAAGTTGAAGATTAAAGATTCTACCACCTGGAAATACTCAAGGAGGCTCAGGTGGGAGGAAAGAGCAATTGTGGTGATTCAGTGCCAACTTTGCCCTAATTAGAACAAACCAAGCTAAGTCACTGAATGTACACTGGCTAGATTGACCATCGAGTCTGGGCTGTGGCTGTCATCTTTGACTTAAGAAACTTCTGCTCCTGGGAGCAAGAAGGTGGTATTAAGATGCCCTGTGAGAACTACCAGGAGCCATCACCTCATCTCCCCAGGTTAGAGCTCCTTTAAGAATTAATCAAAAAGCAGTCAAGTTTGCAAACTTTCCTCCTTTCCAGAGCTGTTACAAGTCTACGCCTTCACCTTTCAGTCCTACCAGAACTACGGAGCTTTAAAATGCAGAGCAAAGGATGTTGGGGAGAGGGATGATAGAAGGAAAGGGCAATGACTCATTCTAGGATAGCTGCTGTACAGGCAAGCTCAGTTTCAATCATACTAAGAAAAATCTCATGATCTTATGTGTGATCAACTCTAAAGCAGAGGAAAGAAAGTAACCTCGATGAATCTGACTAAAC